>NC_091946.1:35932775-36082775 GCF_041260155.1 Ptychodera flava | reverse complement strand
CAACAGCTTTGTGAAAATATACAACCCTTCCGCCCTCATTTTGCTGTATATAGGCTCTTGTAATCTGTTTAAAAATGAAAGGATGTACCAAACTCGGATGATGGAAGGGTTAAAGGTCACATACATGACAATAAACACTAGATGGTTAAAGATCACATACATGATAAAGGTCACACATCACAACAAACCATTGTGATAATCATAATGTTACAGACATATGTGTCAAAATTTAGGGCATTATATTCAAAGTCGGTCTTTTTTATTTTTCTGTAGTTCTAGAGTTTTAACAGACTTAAATTTATGTCTGAGTCAGTACATAATTACACTAGGGGATTTGTTGGTACTTGAGGGCATTCCTGCAACATCATAAGAAAGCTGAGCAGGAAAAGTGTCATTGAGAGATGGATCTCCAAATCTTTATGACTCCTCATCAGTCCGAAGTTAGAAATGAATCCATGGAAATACATTTGTGCTGTAATTTGATGGTCGGTCTCATCAATACATATGTTGCTGTAGATTGCAGAGTTTTCAGCCTATGTAACGGAATGCTCTTTTGTGAAACACTGAGAGTGAATGACTAAGAAAGATATGGAATATGTCACGACTTTTCTGCATATCTTCCATTTTCTTTCAGAAGAAAGTCTTCATATTGAGCAGGAGCAGCATAAACTTCTCCTGATAAAGTAAGTAAACCCTAAGCTTTGTGTTCATAAATTGCCAATATGGTGTCATTTCAAAATACTCTGTCATTGATAGGTGTCACATCCCCCCAACTTGTTGAATGGTAGTGCGCCCTCAACGGTGAAAGTATTAAACCAAGTTCTGCCAGCCTACAAAACTCCTGTTGGGGTGATGTGCAGCATCTCGGAAGCTGTTATCAAATGGGGTAGCCTAATCTTACCGTTATGATTGAATAATATAAATGGACTCCCTAAGTCACTGTGAATAGTGACAATGGACCAATCAAATATAATCTTCCGAGCACGCTACACATCAGCAGCTCCTGTTGACTTCTTCCTGTCATCTCTAGTTTCTGTTCACAATCAATAAATTTAATATTTCAGAATTAATTTGTAGAAATAGGTAGGGCTAACCTGAAAATAGAAAAAAATGATATACTTAGACTTCACTGACACTTTTAAATGTCAATTTCTATTTTACTATGTCAAATTGAATTTTTGTTTTGCGTGTCAATAGACAAGAAGAAGAGAATGCACTGAAAACATCCAGCAAAGAAAAGATGGAGAAAACAAGACAGTTAAAAGAAGACTTGGATGCTAGACTAGAGGTAAGTGGCAATCTGATTGTCAACAAATTGCAATATTGAAATGTTAACATGTTGATACATCTACAGACAGTTTTATTTGTGCTGAAAAAATATATAAAATAAATAAATAAATAAATGATTTCATCTCTTTTTCAGTCTGTGTGTGAAAGTTATTCCAAAGGAATTCACCTTTGGTGTGGCCTTGTGTGTTATAAGCCAGTGGCATCATGAAAGCCATTTATATGGGCAGAGAAGAAAGTGAATTAGAAATATTTACTCATTGATGTAAAAATGCTATTAATATTGGCTTATTATATTACACACACACACAAAGAATGACTCAATCAACCGTGATAAATAAATGTATAGATAAAACATTATCACACACATTATACTCACATGCTAGTATCTTGAAGTTATAGACATTGCCAATTCACAGTCTGTTAAATATGCAAAATACTTATTAATATATTCATACGGATGGATTTTCGTATTATGGATTGAAAGTAAGCCATCTATCAGCATTTTGCAGTTGCCAACGATGAGTATGATCACTGAATGTGTTTTGGCATCTTATTATCAGCTGAAATGTTTTTTTCACCTTATGCGGTGAAAGACATATTTATATTTTTGGCAAAGTCACTTAAAGCTGATCAAGTGGTCTATCAATCACCAGTGGAAATCTGTTAAATTTCAATCTATAAATGTGATATTTTCAAACTTACAGATCAAGAAGAAAGAGGATGATCAGCTGTTGGAACATTTGGAGAAGTTACACAGTATGGATGTTGATATTACACAGTATCTGCTCAGTAGAAACCCACAACCTGGTAAAGTGGTACGAGTGGTTGCCCCTGACAACAACAAAGCTGCGATCCATTTCCATCAAAGCTAATGGACTGACTTTTTTGCTGGTGCCATAAAAGTCTCACATCAGACAGGGCATTCATCCTTACTTGAAAACTGGGCTCTTGTGGTTTACATGAAGTAAACAGTTCTCATTGTTACATGAAGACAGGGTTTTCATGGTTAAATAAAGATAGGGTTTTCATGGTTAAAGGTAGACAGGTTTTCATGGTTACATGAAGATAGGGTTTCCATGGTTACATGAAGACAGGGTTTTCATGGTTAAATAAAGATAGGGTTTTCATGGTTAAAGGTATACTGTCACCTGTTCGAATTTTGCCACAGTTACCATGGAAAGAGAAAATCTAACCACAGATTTTGAAGGCAGATGGTTGTCGGAACTCTGCTGAAAGGTTGCCAGGGACCCCCACGACTGATGTAAATACTGTATCTAGGGTACTTTGGCGATTGGTGAAAGTTGAAACATGCTTGTTAACAATGAATATCATTAAAACTTTATATGTTGCAGCTATGTTGAAGTGATGGATATACCGGTAGATATCATGCATGAAATACATTGTTTGTGAACAAGAAAGTTGCACACACGCAGTTCTGACGACCACCCCCTTTAGGCAGGTGGCCGCTTTTTAAAAACAGCGCCCTCACATGGGCATTTTGAATACCAAGGAACACCCCTTTGACCATTTATGGGCATATTTAGATTACAGGGTGACTGTATACCTTTAAAGAAAGACAGGGTTTTCATGGTTACATGAAGACAGGGTTTTCATGGTTACATGAAGACTGGGTTTTCATGGTGACATGTTTAAAATATTTGCTAATGCATACTCTTTCAGGTACTTTTATATACTATTTATACAAGATTCCTTTGTTAGAAAAACTCTTGAAAAACTGATGTCCCAGTGGACTTAAACTAGTATTGGCATTTTAAGCCCCTTTGAGAAGTTACATAGAGAAATAGTGAGAGCCAGTACAATTAAATGTAAGTAAAACATTGTCAAAGGTCACATTTTAGTGATGTAAATTGAGTTTACTGTATGAAATGGTCAAAAATCTGTTGTTTCCTTGGAAGGCAAGAATGCTTTAAAATCATTCATTATTATGGGGAGTTAATTTCACTATATTAATGTTTGAGACAATATCGCTGATTTGTTTGTCTTTACTTTCTGTGTACATGTATTTGGGAAACATGGCTGAACAAGTTTATATAAGATTATCAATTCTGTAAATATATACATTGTGTTGCATTGCTTAATCATAGTCAACATTGTTGTAACGTATTTTTACTGAAAATTTTAGATGTGTATGTAGGTTGAGTTGAAGAGGAAGTCTAGAGTTGTATGTGCCTTCAATATTATTATCAACTGTGTAATATATTATGTATATTGATATGGTAATAGATGTGTACATCTATATATGATTGATGGAATATTTTAGATGATTTTATGATGAAAAAGATGCCCTGTATGATTGTATGTAAAAATGCATTCTGTAAAATAAAATTGCATGCATTTTATTTTCAGATTGTAAGCATGCTCCTGTATTGTTTGCTCACGTGTTCACACACGTGAGCATATGTCGCAGCGATGTCTGTCTGTCTGTCTGTCTGTCTGTCTGTCTGTCTGTTGGTCCGATATCTCAAAAACAGCTGATCAGATCAGAATCAAATCTGGTACATAGATTCAGTTAGCAAATGGCAAGAACTGATTAGTTTTTGGTGGGTGTGGCTTGCATACTTTTTGCTCATTTGCATAATTAATGATTTTAGAAAAAACGGATATACATTAAAACAACTGCACACAATTTGATGAGATTTGCTACAAATGTTGATCACACCAAGATATATCAGCAGTGGGAATCATTAAGGGGTGACATGAAAGATAGTTGCTAATTTGCATATTTAATGAACTTTCCTAATTAGGGATATATATCTGAGTTGACACGATCAAAATTGACCAAACTTGCTACATGTATTGAAGATACTATGATACAATATTATTGAAAGTCATTTAGCATTTTCTCTTCAGCCAATTCCTAATTTGCATATTTAATGAACTTTGCTAATAAGGGATATATATTTGAATTGACTGGACTAAAGTTGATGAAACTTGCTACATGTATTGAAGCTACTATGATACAACATTCTTGAAAGTCATTAAGCATTTTTACTGCAGCCAATTCCGAATTTGCATATTTAATGAACTTTGCTAATTAGGGATATATATCTGAAGTGACTGGACCAAAATTGATGAAACTTGCTATATACATTAAAGATACTATGATACAACATTATTGAAAGTCATTTAGCAGTTTTACTTCAGCCAATTCCGAATTTGCATATTTAATGAACTTTCCTAATTAGGGATATATATCTGAATTAACTTGATTGTAGTGGTTGAAACTTGCTGTATACATCAAAGATACTGTGATATAACAGTATTGAAAGTCAAAAGACATTTTTACTTCGGCCAATTCCTAATTTGCATATTAAATGAATTTTCATAATATTAGGCATATATATCTGAATTGACGATCAAAATTGATGAAACTTGCTATGTACATTAAAGACACTATAATACAATATTATTGAAAGTCATTAAGCATTTTCTCTTCAGCCAATTCCTAATTTGCATATTTAATGAACTTTCCTAATTAGGGATATATATCTGAATTGACAAGCAAATTTGACAAAACTTGTTACATGTATTGGAGATACTATGATACGACATTATTGAAAATCATTAAGCATTTTTACTTCAGCCAATTCCTAATTTACATATTTAATGAACTTTGCTAATTAGGGATATATATCTGAATTGACTGGACCAAGTTGATGAAACTTGCTATATACATTAAAGATACTATGATACAACATTATTGAAAGTCATTAAGCATTTTTCCTTCAGCCAATTCCTAATTTGCATTTCAATGATCTTTTCTAATTAGGGATATATACCGGGATTTACTTGATCAAAGTTGGCAAAACATGGTGTGTACATTGATGATTATACCAGGTTAAAACAATATTGAAAGTCATTTCACATTTTCATGTCAGCTAATTTATAATTTGTATATCTAATGAGCTTTCACAGTTTGGCATTAGGGATATATACTGGATTTACTTGATCAAAGTTGGCAAAACATGCTGTGTACATTGATGATTATACCAGGTTAAAACAATATTGAAAGTCATTTCACATTTTCATGTAAGCTAATTTATAATTTGTATATCTAATGAGCTTTCACAGTTTGGCATATATGGCTTGAAGGACTTGGCTAAAGGTAATTACACTTGCTATATAAAGTGGTGGTACAATGACAGCAGTCAAAGAAGGTATTTTTATTCTAGCTAATTACGTATTTGTATACTTCATGATCTTTTAGAGTTAATCGGCGGCGAATATTGTTCATTATGTCAACTGATCATAATACTTTCAATGAAGTTGCAAACATGTGCCAAAGGTTCAAATTTACACATAACTGCAATAATAATGAAACACGTGAGCATTTTCAGTTCATATCTGGTTTGTATGATTTGTAAGAATGAATATTTGTACCCTGTTGGTTATGAATCACAGAATGACACATGTTAATTTTTCAGGGAGCACTGTCAAATGGATTGTACTTTCATTTAACCCTTTCACCACCATGGTTTTACCCAAACCCATTGTTATCAATGGTGATCTTGGACCTGTTTACAGGCAATTGGGAGTGAACTTGCATTTAATCTCACATTGGTGGTTAATGGACTGAAGAGATCACACCAAATTGAGGGAGTTTACCTCAAAAATATACAAATTGCATCATCAACTGTATAAGCTTTAATTGACTATTCGTAGGGACCTAGAAACAAATTTCCAAAGCAATCCAGCATGTACCTTCACAGAGGTTTTGAGGTTGCTTCAAAGAAGACATAAACCCCAAATTTACATATGTAAATGTTTATGCAAATTTGAACTACATGTAGTGTGGTCTTTTTGGACAGACTGTAGATATGCCTTGTCTGAATCAAGCAATTCACGAGTTGCCATAATGTTGGACACTGGCACAAAACAAAAGGAACCCAAAATGCTGATACACTCTCATACAAACTTTAAAATGTAGTACGTGCATTGGTTTTCAAGAAATATCAGTAGAATACATACATACATACATATTTGCATACATACATACAGATAGACAGACAGACAGAAAGACAGGCAGACAGACTGACTGACAGCAATACAGGCAATTACAATCATTCAATTACTTACAATATTGGTTGGGTTCACCTTTTAGCTTGTCAAGCAGTCATAAGTTGTATGATAAAGAAGTGTAAATTTATGCAAATGTATGCAAATCACCCAATTTGTAAACTTAGTACTATAGTAGTAATTTATTTCAGATACCATCACAGGGTATTGCAAGCAAAATTCGTCTAGAAGTCATGAATATGATCAATAAATGTCATGTATTAAACTTTATTTCATTATACAAGCCTTACCTGTGTCTAGTGTGAGCCTATTACTTTACCCTAGCTATCTGTGTTAAGTATTTCAAAGGAAACAGTCCATATCTGTTAATTGCCCTCCCTAATCTCTTTCATTAATTTGTTCTGCCGATCACTGACGCAGGGGGGGGGGGGGGCTTATCACCCTGACCAAATAACTCGTTAGCAGCCCATCCGTCTACTACCTTATGAGCTGCTAACGAGTTATTTGGTCAGGGCGATAAGCCCCCACGTTGGTGATCGGCAGAACAAATTAATGAAGGGGATTAGGGAGGGCAATTAACAGATATGGACTGTTTTCTTTGAAATACTTTCCAGAGATAGCTAGGATAAAGTAAACGGCACACACTAGATACAGGTAAGGCATGTATAAAGAAAAAAGTTTATAAATACATGTCATTTATTGATCATATTCATAACTTCTACACGAATATTGCTTGCAATACCCTGTGATACCATAGGGCAGTGGCCTCAAAGTATTCCATGACTTATTACAAAGTCTGATGAGAAGAACGCAAAATCAAAACCTCCAAATAGCAGAGAAATTGTATTTAAATAGACAAACATCACGTAAAAAGATTATCAAGTATTTCAGAGCGCTTTTTCATGGCAAAAAGACAAATTTAGCGAGATTGCGCAAAACAAGTTAACTCTGGGACTGCATAAGAGAAATAAATTTATCACAGATCACAGGATGGTACTGCATAAAAGTATCTGGAAATATATTTATCTCGTAAATCTTGACAGAATGGACGTAAGATACATAAATGAATTTTGTCTCCAATGTTATTCCCCTTACAAAGCATATAAATTCTCTCATCACCTTTTTTGCGCAATCTTCGATCTCTTTCAATCTTCAGTGAGTGTGCTGAGATCCTTAGTCGACATACGGCCTCTCTGCAGTGGTCTTTCTCGATAATTCTACAATACAATTTTTGCTCTAAAATAGATTTAAAGTTCCTATTACAATCCAATTTAGGAAACAAATGCAAATTACTTTGCCAGTTTTGAATGTCGATATCCTGACAACGCTCCTTGAATAAGGTAATATAGTTTACATCACTGCCAACCCCTTAAACCATGCTTCACCCATCCCCAGAGAAAACAGCAACATTTAGACGTTATACGCCCACCATGATTTGCCCTTTTTGCTTTATCATATTGAAACAAATAACATTTGTAGGATAACCGGTTTGCTGGCATCGAAAGTAACCAAATCCAATTCTGACAAGCTTGTTGGTTCGAACAGAAAAACGACCTAATTCTCCTTTAACCGCAACAGTAGCTGCATTATCATTCAGTGTTAAGATAAAACGAAAACATTTGTTTTATACAATTTCAACTTGATCGCCTCCGTGTAATCCCCAGATTTCGCTACCATACATTAAGATTGCATTGGAAGTAGTTTAGTGTCATAGATTTTGAATGCCAGGTTAAAATCAATATTACCAAACCGTGCAATCGCTTTCTTTACTCCAAATAAAGCCATAGGGGAAAGAAATCAGTCCCCTGGGGTGGGGAGGGAGGGTTTTTTTGTGCAACGGTTTACCTTATTTGATTTTATTAATTTTGACTGTGATATTTCAAATAAAGAGTTCAACTCCACACCGTCTGACTGTTTTCTTTATTGCTACAAGTAGCCTAATTTTATTAATTTTGACTGTGATATTTCAAATAAAGATTCAACTCCACACCGTCTGACAGCTTTATATATTACCGACAAGTCCTTATCTCCTCTCCAACTTGTGTATACACCACTGTAATTGCTCCGAAAACATTGCCAACTTGCTAATCCGCTGTCCGTATCAGCGGATTAAGTGATTGAGTCAACACCACAGCCGTCCCACACGCATTATTTTACTACGTGTGTGACGTGTGTGACGGCTGTGGTGTTGACTCAATCACTTAATCCGCTGATACGGACAGCGGATTAGCAAGTTGGCAATGTTTTCGGAGCAATTACAGTGGTGTATACACAAGTTGGAGAGGAGATAAGGAATTGTCGGTAATATATAAAGCAGTCAGACGGTGTGGAGTTGAACTCTTTATTTGAAATATCACAGTCAAAATTAATAAAATCAAATAAGGTAAACCGTTGCACACAAAAAACCCTCCTCCCCACCCCAGGGTCCTTTCATCTGTTCCCTGTGATAAAGCCTTAGATGCCTTACTTGCTAAATTACTCTGTGCCCTATACCATAAACCAGAACCGCTAACAGAAGACCAAGGTAGTTGTGTACAGGTACAACTAACCCTAACCCTAACCCCTAACCAACTAACCCTAACCCTAACCCTAACGTGTAGGCAGATGTCACGTATGAGCCACTTGTCACAATAAAATGCAATGTGTGTATGTACTTGAATCAATTTGTTCAGGTAGTGATTTCTTGAACATATTTCTCTATTCTATGTTCCATATGGCTACTTCCCACAATTTGTTCATTTGACTTCGTTTTTTTATAGTATGTGTGTTTGTTTGTCTCTTTATAACCTCGCTCGTTGTGGGAAAGACCGAAAAGAGGGGAGATAAATTCAGTAAACTGAAGACCTCTATATATTCAGACTAGGGAGTGAATAAGTCTAACCCTAACCCTAACCCTAACCCTAACCCTAACCCTAACTTAAGCCTAACCCTAACCTAACCCTAACCCCTAACCCTAACTTACAGCGAACGTCAAAATGAACCGGAGACCAACTTTGATAAGCCCCTATCAATTTCCCTCGTAATCTTCCAATACCCCTTGGAAAACACCGAGGTACTTTGGTTAGTGTTACTATAAACAGGCCAATAAACATACAAGGCGCCTGCTGTGTTACTGCCATTCGATCTCCCTTCTATCTCTGGCTCCCTTTCCGAAGAAGAAACCATTTTGAAGCCCAAAGTGGTTGACAAGAAATGAAATAAAGCATGCGATTTTAAGACCTTTAATTGTAATAGTAATTTCAAACTCGATTACGTGCGTCGATCCTGTTATCGTGAAGTATTTCCCGTATGCAGTCATGTCACACGACATACTTTACCCAAATTGAATAGTAAATTCCATGAGCTTGCAAAGTAAACAACTGTCAGTGTGAGAGCCCATAAAATTAGAAACATTCACATGGAACGACTGAGATACAGCCAGTTAGGTTATCTAGTGAAAGACAATGTTGTTGTACTGAGTGAGGCCCTGATTTGACTCTCGGCGGCTGGTGAACTTCTACTCGTGGAAATGCCCAGTTCTACGGTATTTCATTATGACATCGTTCACAGTGCTGACCAATGCATTTCTGTGTCGATACTGGTTTGGGAAACGCCTGTCAACCATTTTTCTATGATGCTCTTTCTTGCCTAAAATTCCATTGCAAGGCAAATCGATGTCGACAGAAAAAAAATATGCTCACGATTTTATGAACTGGCATACCTTGATTACATCAGGGTCTCTCTATACAGGCCCTAATGCAGTGCACATACTGATTGACAACCATAGATAAGACAGCAAAACTCAGCCGAAATTTCCAAGATTAACTGACACAGTGTTTTATATCGCTGTTTTAAATCAAACTGATTACACAATCTCTGGATACAGAAATGGTATTTTGGTGAAATTTCAGCATAAAAAAATCCCAAAACTTGACATGAGGACGTCATGTGCCGATCAACAGCATAGTGCACGTGTGAACTGGCATTTATTGACTCATGGACTGTAGAGTGTAGAGAAACTGTCTATGATTGACTGCACGGAAAAGCAGTCTGCATCTTGTGAAAACAACAACATAGCAGTGAAAATTGTAATAGTCACCAGTAAAACTCTTCACAGATGAAAGGATAATTGCTTCAAACTAATAAACTTCATGTTCAGAGGATGAAAATTAACATCGCTGTGGTCCGTGAGTGAAAATAAACAATGGCGGACGTAACTGTGTAATGAACTATACTATTAAGGTGACGGGGGTGGGCAGGGTCAAAAGATCAAGAAAGTACTGGGAAAACGTGTCATTTTCCTAACGATACTGTCTCGGGATCTCCAGCGTCCCATTGTTTTGTAATATATAACAAGTATGCCATGAGCTTCGTTGAATACACTGATATCAAACAGCCATAGCTGTAAACTGGCGCAAAATGGTTTGATCCATGCAGAAGCTTGCATAGGGAGATCGAATGGAGATAGCACAGCAGGCGCAGTGTATGTTTACTGACCAAAGTACCTCGGTGCTTTCAAGGGGGTATTGGAAGATTGCCAGGGAAATTGATAGGGGCTTATCAAAGTTGATCTCCGGTTCATTTTGACGTTCGCTGTAAAATAATCGCAATCATACCAATCCATAATCCAATAACACTAGGTCAAAATTTGTAAGACAATAGTTGTAAACATAGACACAAAACAGCACAGAACAGACAGTAAATAGACGGTACAAACAAAGTCAAATTCATGAAAGAAAGATATATGGACCTCTGGCCAAAAGACCAAGAAGTGATGTCAGGTGTTTCGAAAATAGTAAGCGCATCCTGCCCCACATGTGGCACCCGCCATATATCAATCTGTAAGTCAGATAGGTAGTGGTCACTAACTAAGGCCCAATGTCACCGATGCCATCAGTGATCATTTGTCGAAGAGAGATATTGTATTTATCTACCAGCTTGCGATACCTGCCAAAAAAGCGTTTGAAAGTAGAGACAAGTCTTGCTCTGGTGTAACCTTGATTTAAGTGTTTGAAAGAGAGATGGCCATGTCTCTCTACAAAATCACCATATGAACTGCATGCTCTTGCATATCGTATAAGCTGGGAAATGTATACCCCATAAGCAGGTGAGAGTGGAATATTACTGAGGGTGTGGAAAATTAATTATACTAAAGTTGAAATCATCTCTCTTGTCATATAGCCTAGTAGAAAGGTGACCATTGGAGTCAAATTCAAGTAAAATGTCCAGATATGAAGCAGAAGAGGCCGTTTCTGTAGTTTCTTTAATCTCCAATTCTTGAGGATAAATCATAGCGAGATATTTACTGAATTCAGAGTTATTCAATGAAATAACATCGTCTATGTATCTAAATGTTAGGTTGAAAGTACGAGCTACAGAGACCTTTTTCTGCTTGATAAGGTTCTGGATAAATTCTGCCTCGTATGAGAACAGAAATAAGTCGGCAAGTAAGGGAGCACAGTTAGTGCCCATGGGAATTCCTATACACTGTTGGAAAATGTGTCCTCCAAATTCAACAAATATGTTGTCAATGAGGAAATCAAGCATACTGATAATGTCTTTCTCGGTATAAAACACTTTAGCATTAGTTGTATTTTTAACAAAATATGTAGAATTATACCCTAATACCACATATTTGTAACGGCGTGAACCGTTTTTGTAGAAAATGCTTGGTTGATGATGTTTTTCAAGCGTTCTTTCAATTTATCATGTGGTATTGTGGTATACAATGTGGAAAAATCGAAAGTTTTAATAGATGTTATTTTTGAAACAGATCTTGATTTCAAATTTTCCAAGAGTTCCTTCGAATTTTTAATATCCACATTTGATTTATACCACTCCGAGAAAAGACAACATCACAGTATGATTGAAGTCCCCGTTTAACAGTACAAAGAACAGAAGTCAGTATCTTCGATAACTCTGTTGTTGAACATTTTGAAGATCCTGCGATAAACCTAGCTTTGTAAGGTGTTTTGTGGAGCTTTGGTATCCAGTATAAGCTAGGCAACTTATTATGGTCATCCTTTGTTGTAATATTAAAATTATCCATGAATGACTTATGGTTGCCAAAATTTCAGATTTGTGAACATTGATTGTCTGTAAGTGGAGTTGGTTGAGGTCTTAGTTACACCAAGTTCGTCTATAAGACATTCAAAATAATACTTCTTACAGACAAATACAATGTTATTGGCAGCTTTATCAGCAGGGACGACAACATATTTGTCATGGATATCATTCAAACACTTAACAGCATCAGGATCTTTAAATACAGAATAGGGTCTTCTGCAAACATGTGATCTTAGTCGACCAATACGGCCACGCACTATTTTCCTCACAGATTTGACCCATTCTGACAGTGTGTCCAACTCTACATCCTCCCTTTTAGCCCATTTCCTGGCATAATCTTCAACTGAGTCCATAATGATCTTAAAATTATGGTTCCAGTTGATCCTGCGAGGTTCTCTGAACTTGGGTCCACAAGATAATATCTTACGAAGGTGGTGATGTTCAACCAAGTTCAGATCACCAGTGATGACATGGCCAACGGAGTATATTTGAAGGGAGATGTAGAGCAGTCACAGGATGCTGGTGTTTGAAGGAATTCATCAATTTTTAAGTGCCGCAATGCCTTATTGTAATTGAATATTTTATTGGAGATTGTCTTGGTGTATTGATATGACAGAATAGGTACAGACTGGTTCTTAAAGTATACAGGTATAGTTGATGTAACCTTTTTGTTGTGTAGTATATTGCTGATATTAATGGCATCAATTCCTTTGTTAGTAAATGGAAGATGTATGAAATGACGATGATCATCAGTCATAGGTTCAGCACGAACAGGCTTGTATAGTCTGTATAGTGCAATGTCAGCAATAATACTAACCAGTCTGTACGGTTTTTGTTCGGATCTGTCAAAGACAATCCCAATGCATAGACATGCAACCTTCTCAAGTCCTTGATGGAAAGAGCAAATAATGAAGTACGAATGTGATGGAGACCTAAAGGCTTCTGCAATAAAAGAAGCAGTTCATGAAATTTGTCATGGCAATTGGATGTAGCTGATGTATCCAATTTAGGCCTATGGTAACGCCTATGTCCATGACTACTCTT
Organism: Ptychodera flava; assembly: GCF_041260155.1. Classification (NCBI taxonomy): domain Eukaryota; kingdom Metazoa; phylum Hemichordata; class Enteropneusta; family Ptychoderidae; genus Ptychodera; species Ptychodera flava. Next base: position 36,069,359 of record NC_091946.1, on the reverse strand, counting down.
CTACGGACAGAAGACTCAAATAGGCCCATCACATTCACTTCTGAACAACCAGGACTTGAGAGATTGCCTATATCTTTGATGTTGTCATTACAACCATAAGGCATTGCGGTACCTAACTGTCTAATCCAGTGGTATTCTCTCTGTCTACGGAATGGTGAACTAAGTGTGGGGCTGTTGGTTGGATGGTATATCTTTTCAAGAATACGGACACGCATAGACAAAGTGGAGTGATCGTCCTGGTTAAAATGCTTATAAAGTTGCACATCCAAAGATCGATTCACTCCACTGCGATGTCCGTTCATTCTAGATCGTAAGCTGTTTCCTGTTTCACCAACATAAATGAGCCCGCACAATGAACACTCAATTCCATAGATTACGTTTTTTGTTGTGCAATTCAGAGGTTCCAGACATTTGGTAGAATAGGTCTTACCTGTCAAACTACTACTGAACTGTTCTGTAGTGATGAGCATACTACAGGTTTTGCAGTTTTTAATACCACACTTTGTGATAGAACCTGTATAATCACAACCTGGAGATGACTTTAAACAGTCCGTCAGTAGCAATTTGCATGGTTTAATTGTCTGGTAGCTTTCTCCATTTCTGTAAGCCTAACTCTAACCCTAACTTAAGCCTAAGCCTAACCCTAACGCTAACCCTAACTTAAGCCTAACCCTAACCCTAACCCTAACCCTAACTTAAGCCTAACCCTAACCCTAACCATCGGAAATACATATCAATAAACAAACAAACAAACAAATAAATAAACTGCTCTTTATTGACAAATATTAACAAAACAGCTTTTCGCTGTTATTTTATTAAAAATAACAAATAAACAAACACATACACACAAACAAACACAGACACAAATAAACAAGGAGTAAGAGCCCCCTGTGGACGAACGAAAGAAGTTGGCATGATAATTCATACATATTTTCCTGTTGTCAGTCTGTTCGAATGACACGACCTTAAGTCTATTATGGTAAAGTGCAACAAATTCGGACGCGCACACGCTTTAGAACGTTTCTGCGCAGATTCAACTCCAGCCTTCCGCAAATGGGTTATTTTGTAGCGCATGTATTTAACATCACCTGTCATTGTTGAAATTGCGCTTTTACCAAAATTTTTGACCCAGTCTCTTAGAAATACATGTGACCTATAACCTTGTCATATTTTTACCCCTAGGAAGCTGGTTTTTATTCAATATGAGCGAAAAATTAACATTTCTCTCCCATTTACATGGCGCATATTACCTATTCACCTGGAGATATTGTAAAAAGTAGCGTGGTGACACCCTTTTATTAAAAGTGTAAACTAAATGGTATTATGTCAGGATTTTATTCGCCAAGTTTGGTCAAAATGACACCATTCAAAGCGACAGGAAGAAAGTTCGAAAATTATGTAGTGATATAATTTCGATATCGTCATTTTGTAATCGATACTTATGTTAAAATTTCTTTACAAACATCATGAAAACTACTATACATTCGATAGATATGGATATTAAGTCTTGGTATTTATTAAAATTAAATCATTTGCTAAGCGTTTTATAATTGCTTTCTTTAGTTTAAGTGAATTATATCATTTTTATTTATTTCTAACGACGCCATTTTAACTACCGTTTCCATGGAAACGAGCGTGGTGACCCCCATTTTTTATTTCATTTTTGCACTTGTACAACTCCCAAGAATATTTGTGCAAAGTTTCAAGAAAATGACACCACAACCTAATTTTGACGTAATTCGTAGTACTTTACCTTAATCGTGTCTCAACTGCATGTGCCTATATTTGATTTCTTTCAAAATAGCATCACTCTTTGATTGGATGCTTGGTTGCTTCGCCCTCTGATTTCTCAATCTTCATTTGAATTCAAAGTGTAAACCGCCTCATAAACCCTGGTACAACCCTTATGCAGAGCTAGGCTATTTACGCCCTCAGCGTCAAGCGAATATTTTTCTCCTTACCTGTCAGCAACGCTCATGCTATCGTTAAGATTACGGTATAGGTTTCAGTTAAGGATCTGGCGAGGCGCACTGGAAAAGCTTAATTGCATGTCCTAAGTAAATATACAAATCAAACAGCTAAAATGTTCAAGGTTTCCTTTAGGTTACCTTCTGAGCCTGAAAACTCAGCTTGAATGGCCCATACAGGGGCCTCTTCATATGTGATTGTGTTCGTAGAAAACCAATTCTCAGGTATTGTGAGACTAGCTAGCTAAGGATGTACGGCATCTCTGTGACGCATGCTTCAAAAATATGTTATCAAGTTACTTCAAGTAACCGGATAACGTTTTCAATTCCCACAATATATAGTTTTCTCGCTTTACGAGGAGGTGGACCGCCTTCTCTCTCTGGTTGCTAGGCAACTGCCTCAGTATCTTCTTCCTCAGAAGACATGTACGGTAAATACAGTATCTTTCTAACTTTGTCTTTCTTTTTTTCACTACTCATGATTTTTTTTATCAAAGTGAGAGTCTATGTTTGCTCAACAAAGGGTAATCAATGAATATTGAGAATGTTGCTCTGATGATCCTGGGTCTACGGATAGTCAGCAAGGTATCACAATAGATTTCGGTCATGACGAAACAAATTAATCATGCATAAATGTGACTTGAGATTCGTGGTAGCTGATTTAAGCTTATTTGTAGAAACCTAGTGCTTAGTTTAACCCATGGGTTTGTTTGACGAGGTTGTTGAGTAATGTTAGCGATTAAAACGTATTTTGAAATTTAAGTAGTTACGAGAGGTTTTCCAGTCTCAAGTGTGTATCTTGTTTCACGAGAGCTCGCAGTCTTGCCTCTGCGAGCACCTGTCTCTTGTTTGTTTCTTGAGTTTCAAACATTTGACAGTTTTTTTTCTATAAGATTCTATATAGTTTTTGGACAAACAATATATCTCTGTGATTTTGATAAATATTTTATCTGCTAATGATATCAGCCGAAGAAACATGTCCGTGTACCTACGTAATAGGATAGTACCTTCTGTACAGTCACTGTGTTAAAATTCTCCTAAGTTGCAATTCTAATTACTGTGAGTATTGAGCATGAAATAAAATAAGACAAAAGATAGCAAAGTGTCAGAAAATTATGCTTTTATTTCAGTGTGAAGTCTAAATACATGGCATTGGAATTTAATTATGTCAGTGCGAATTAAAAAGCTTTATTAAATTAAGTTACCATTCAAAATAGAGTCAGGTGGAACATACTTTAGAGGCACTGATTCTGACTGAATTGTCCAAATAAAATAGCAATATTAGGAAATATAAAACAGTATCAACAAGGTAAACAAATATCATTTAATTTTCGGTCCCTTATTTCTCTTCTTGCAAGTAAGCTGTCAGTTATGAACTGGACAAAAAGTCATTGAAAACTTTCTTTGCTGGTCATCCTCTTAAATTACGTATTTGCCGAGTCTACGAGCGGCAACAAATCTTCGAAGTAAACAATAGCAAAATCGCAGAGCAATATATAAATTTATGATTAACCCATTGATAGGTTTCCCATTTAGCTTTGTATTAAATTGTTTATGTTGTACAGTTATGTATTTTTCTTGAAATTCGTTTGCATTAGAAAGGTGTGAGCTGACACATTTTTAAAGTCTGTGAAAGTTATACCCCAGAATATTCTTTTAGCAACATCTACAGCCACAGTTCAATGAGAAAGGTAGCAAGAACTTTTATCCTAAAGTCCCCTAAAACAAACCGGCACATAAAAATGTTTTTATCAATCGATGTTGTTTGTTGAAAGTTTAATCCTGTTTCCTTGACGATGTTTTCCTTGGTTGTGTCTGTGTTTTCTGTTCATCCGACATGAATGATATCGCTGGATACTACTTTTTCACTTTACATTTTTCTGTTTCTTATCTTCTTGCTTCTGTCGGACTATCTTCAGTGAATCGGCACTCTTCGGATAGTTTGGATCAACTTGTAGACTTTTTTCCAGTGCATTGATAGCATCGCTAGTCTTCCCCATCAGATCGTATAAGATGCCCAGGTTATAATAGTCCTCCGCCTCGGTCCTTTTATCCATTCCAACAACCGATTTGAAGTACTTTTCGGCTTCCTGCATTGTAATACAGCAAGTCCTGTTATTGACTGGTCATTTGTAAATGTTTAGAAACGAACCAATCAAATCTGGCGTTGTATAAAAGGTCGGGACCCTTCAACATCAAGAATGAACGATGGGTTTCAATGATGTAAACGGGTGCCGCTACATTTCAGCCATGTGTTGACTGAAAACTTAACAATGCAAGGGAAAGTATGAGAAAGCTGTTTTATTAGACCAGACAACGTACTCCCGAGAGGAGTAGAGCGTTGTGCTCTCTGGAAAGACTGCCAGCAGAGTGTAGACGCGTAACCATAACCAAACAGCTACATCTGTTTACAGGTTCACCTTGCAGGTATGATGTTGCATATACTGTATTTACCCCTGTAAGCATCCATACTCGGGTGACCGTCCTTGCCAACTTTCAATGAAAGTTTCAAATCGAGGCACCGATTTTTCAGTGTTTTGGAGGGATTGGAAATAAAACATTCGAAAGCACAGTGTTGTCAAAAAACAGTTTGAAAACCACGAGCGAGGCATATGGTGAGATCCAGTGCACCAAAGTTCGTAATTAAACTAACCTTTCTAACCGAAATGCGACAGATTTCAGTTTTGGAAAGAGAGTTGGACTCACCTCAAGATTATTTTTCATAGCATACATTTTACCAATCATTGCCCGGATGGAGCGTGTGTTCTTTACGGGTACGTGTTGCAGCGCCCTCATACCAATCTCTAGGACTTCGTCGTGCTTTTCTATATATATTATATGAAAAAAAATCCTATCCGTCTTGTTATGTATAGCCAATGTTTTGATAAAACAAAACATTTCCCAGGTATGGAGTGATCTTCTGACGGCTGAAGGTATGTAACATGCATATCAATAAACGTGAATCTTTCATCGATGCCCGGGTACGAGTTTTTTCTTTCACACGTATTTTGTAACCGATGTTGCTCGGGAGTATCATAGATACTAGTAATAGTATTATAAATTTTGAGTCAAGAAAGCGATTATAACACGTTTTAATCATGTGAGCATGTATCAAAGCGCACAACTACTTTATTTTCTGTGTAATCTATGAATGTTGGAACACTATGCATTATCCTGCGATGAACTCAATTTTTCCATGTAAATCATAAACCTACCCTTCATTTCTAGAGTCTCCATCAAAGCAAAGTAAGCCGTGTCGTAATCTTTTTGTAGGTCAACCACTTTGTACCACAATTCTATCGCTTCATCGATCTCACCAATTTCCCTTTTCTGCAGAATAACGAACATTTCAGTTGATAAAAATGATATGGACCATACCGGTGCCCCTATTGGTCACTTTTGGCGGGAACGTTTCACACACATAGGTTTGTCAAATTTACAATCTCCATGTACTCAAAATTTTTCATATTCTTTTGTGACTGGTAATTTTATGGTATTGAGAACAAGTAACGGCATTTCTCGTTTTTTGACAGTAGAAGTTTTCTCGCCAGAACGAAGTTATCAAACTGGTGAACGATATTAATTTTGTATTGTAAGTGCGATCAGCAATTTTTGAAGTTCTTACCAAGACAGCTTGGTTATTGTAAATTCCAGCTATCGACAACCTCTCATCGGCATAGAAATATATCTTAGCGAGTCTTTCAGCCTCTTTGTAGTGGTACATCGCTGCGGGATAATCTTTGTAATGGTCTTTGTAGAGATTTCCAAGGGTAAGCCACACAATTGGTCTCGTCGGTCTGTAGAGGAATGTTGGTAAAGCGGACAGAAAGGATTGTAGTACTGTATTTGTTGCAAGTGTTAGATAAGTCGAGATCTGCTTTGCTTCGGACAGACAACTTGACGGTCATTATGCTATCAGTAATATCTGGTGATTTAAACTCGATCCTGTCTTTATGGAGACCGTTTACTCAAGTAAAAAGGCATTTCTGTTAGTACGCAATAAAACAGAGCTAGATATATTTATAGCTTATTTTTTTCATTTAAACCAATGTTTGGAGGAGGCCGTCTTGCTAATAGCCAGGAAAGATCGAAGACAACAATTAAGGACAAACTTTCGCACCATTATATGATCTTCCAATGCCATGTATAGTATATGCAAAAACCGGCAAGCGAACAAATATGCATCTTACCCAAGCACGCGACATTTCTCTAAGAGCATTTTGGCTTCTTCGGCCTCGCCGTCCGCCATCTTGATATTTGCTAGATTCAACATGGCACCTCTGTTATTCTGATTTATCCTGGCAAAACGAAATATTATAAGTGCACACATCAGTAAGACTGAGACTTGAACTTAGGGCTCAAAGTACAGAGTAACATAAACAGAGTGGCAACACTTGCATGCCTTTTGTTCCATGGTCGTCTCAGTAGACTATTGGCTTTTCATATTAAAATGAGCTTCAAAGGTGTTAAACTTTTTGGAGGCTTTGTTTGTGGTTGATAATTACACGAGATTATGCGAAACATACTACGAGATGGCATCGTACTGCCAGTCGCGTAGCAACCATAGTTACTTTGTGAGCTCTCAGGCCAGATACACTGCTTCACGCCAATCAAAACATAACACGCCAGCAGTTTCATAAACATGTCCTTTTTTGACGCACGTGTAAAAGACGGTATGACTGACCGTAAGCCATTGAGTAAAACCAGACAGTATCGATAAAAGACTTTCAAATTTTGTTCAAACACACTCATTATATATTCATAAAAATATGAGAGGAATTTTTAAAACGGTGACACCCACTTTCCTGAAGCTCAAAACACTCCCGTTTTTGCCAGCACATCGATTCCGATCAGCACCACACGACAACAACAACACAAACTTGTCGAACATACTTTCGCTTAACAATTGGTGAAAATCCGAAAATTACCGAAGGGTGCATGGTCGGCACTCTTCGGAAAAGAGAGCCAAGAGCTTCGTGAGGCGAGGCAAACATGGATTGCTTACGTAACCGCTTCACGCCTTAAACAATAGGTGTTGCCACTCTGTGTATCTTACTCTGGGCTCAAAGTTAACATATTGCTTGATATGTAGATAGTTAAGGTAGTACGAGCCTCGAAAGTGAAATACTTAAAGCTCAAACTTTCCACAAGAAATCTTCCAGCTATTCTCTTTCAAAATCAAGATTCAAATAAAAATCGAGGATCACCGTGCAAATTTTGGTACTAGAGAAACAAACGACCTAAGATTTACCGATATTTAAAATTCAAAACTGCCGCCATCCATATGTTAACTCTATGGAGAAATGTGGGTATATGGAATATATTTTGAGGTGAAAGTACCTTATGGCCTCTCTGTACCATTTCTCAGCTTCAGTTTTGTCACCGGCATCGTCCAGATCTTTCGCAATATTGAATGGAACCTTAAAACAGAGGAAAAATTTAGAAATCACAGCAGACAGAGAATAGACAATTCTCATTTAATAAAAAAGCGTGGAAAAAAAAATAACAAGAAAAATAAAAAGCTACAAGAAGAAAAATCAGATTTTACGTCACGATGTAAAGATCATAATCTTCATAACTCTGGTATCAAGCATAACTCGTCCGCAATGAAGCTAAACTCCTTCGAAATATAGTAAAGAACAATTTCCTAGCTGTGTTTTGTTTTGAAGATGTCACAGAGTGACGTTTTTATTTTATTCATTTATACGCAAAGGAACCACGCTAAGGAAAATATCATAATACAAATGCAACTTTTCAATTACCTTGGAATTCAACGGGCAGACTTTGATGGCCGACAGATGGAGTTGGTTGTCATTTAACCAATCTCCACTACGATGAATACTCCTTAAAACGTACAAGACGATCACTGAGATGAGGATGAAACGAATGATCTGAAATAGATTTAAAAACTTGCCATTTTCGATTCTCACAATCAAACTGAAGCTTATCTTTTTACCACGGACATATACTTAATTGTTCTTTTTAGTACATTTGCGTATCATAAAGTGTTTCATCATATTTAAATTTTCTTCTGCGTGGAAGTTTTGAATTATCGCCAAATCTTTACATTTACATACTCGTAACAGCAAATTGTACCAAATTTTTCGTTCGAGAAAGTCACTAAAACAAGCAATGTACATATCAAGTTCATGCACTTATTCGATAAATTCTTGATTACGAGTAAAACGTATCAATGTGATATTGACTACTTCGTTAAAAACGTATTTATCGATCACTATAAAAAGCTAGTCTGTGATATGTATTCCTTGTGGCTATCACGGGCAAATGCGCCAATATTTTATCTAGTGGGTATTTTTTCCCGTATATATACCATGCAAAATGCGACGTTCTTGAATATTCCACATTGATAAGGAATCATTACCATACAATTTTAATACCCAAACAATTCTCATTAATATAATTTGCATAAACAAATACTAATCCACCTTGAATCTTGCACAAATGCCCATATAATATCGCGAGATTGTCAGTCGAACGCAATGAACAGGTAAAACACTGCCCCAACCCCCAAATGCTCAACGAAATGTCCTCACACGTACATTGAGGGTGCAACGCAAGATGGAAATAGGTTGAGTAATAACATCATCTGGTGACAGAGATAGTACTGTAATATGGGGAAATGATAAGATGAAATATTCTTACAATCACAGTTCATTACACATTATTAATCCGATATTTTCAAGATCCGTCGCTCGAGGGCGCTCTTACGCCCTTCCCCCCTTAGGGGAGAGGAGCGAAGGGAGCGTCCTCGAGAGACAGATCTTTCAGTCTACTTGATATCCAAAAGTACTATATTTTGTTGTCCATGTCTTTCCAGACAATAGCGTCATAACAGCAGACAATTTGAACGAAAACGTGACAAAATGGAAACTTAATACAACGAATTCTACTCACTTCACGCGTACTTGTACCACACTTTTCACAGAGTTTGACGACACCTAGCGTGAATAAAATAGCGTACCCGAGCAGTGGCACGTAAAGCGCCCTCTCAGCGATAACAAATCCCACATAGAAGAACATATTTGAAGCGGGAAGGAACGGAAAGACCAGGAAAAGCAGAGCGACGAAGACCATCCTGTGAAGAGAAATTATCTGACTTTGGTATCGCTTTATACTCGCCAAACACGATTGGAACTTATTTGGGATAATTGGATCTTCATATTTTCCAAATTCTCAAAAATGTTAGGTGCCCTATAACTGAATGTTGCATGTTAAAATTACTCATAAAATCAAGTGTATTTTTTTTAACATAAAAAGAAAATCAGATAAGCTTACATTTGCAGATTAAACCGACATTACTTCACTATCCAATTATCCCAAATTAGTTCCAATCGTGTTCTCGCCAAAAATTGTTATATACAAACAACCAGGAACGTTAACGTTTCTGTTGCATGCGTTACTGGTAAACATAAAAATCACCTAATGTAGAGGCTTTATAGGTTATTGTGGAAAAAAAAACTCTTAAATTGACCGAACAAAAGACCCTCTAGCTATCCGGGGTTAGACTGTGCGAGCGAATTATTCCTAGAATACCGGGTATGTGTGAAAGATTGGTTTAATGTATGGAAGAAAGCCACCACTATCGACATCAAATACACATGGTTTTGTCAACGTTTAACATACCTGTTGTCCGCTCTGTGCCATATTAATGCATAAGTAGAAAAAGACACTAGAAAAACAAAAAACAAGATGACGGCCAGAACTCGAGGGTCTGATGGAGTTGGTAGAAGTTGAATGCACCCTTCGCCCCAGTCATGACACAACCACCATGGATTTACGAGTATCCAGCAATTCAAAGCGTAGAGATAGGGAAACGTCAAGACCTACAGATGGATGAATGGATGGATAAATGCATAGATAGATAGATAATACATTATAAATAAATAAATTAATTTGATAAACAAACAAACAAACAAACAAATAAATATATGTATGTATGTATGTATGTATGTATGTATGTATGTATGTATGTATGTATGTATGTATGTATGTATGTATGTATGTATGTATGTATGTATGTATGTATGTATGTATGTATGTATGTATGTATGTATGTATGTATGTATGTATGTATGTATGTATGTGTGTGTGCGTGTGGTTGTGTGTGTATGTATGCATGCGTATTGTGTATGTGTGGGTGTGTGTACGAATGTGTACGTGTATGCATTCATTTGTGTGATTTAAACGTTTGTTCCAAGACAGCGTTATGGCATAATGCAAAAATTAAACATAACACAATTCTCGTCAAAAGTCAATGGAACACATACCCTCGATAATATTGGAGCATGCGCAGCTGGATTGATGTCTTTTGGAAAGTCAGGTGCACCAGTTGACATGATGACGTACCGAAAGACCAAGAGAAGGAGGACCGATGACGTCAGCATTATGAGACGTAACAAAAATGATTTCAACCATGAAGAATTGTTGTTGCGGTAAGTACTTGAGAAAACGTTGAGAATTTCGAAAGGTGTTCTTCTACAAATGATCATGTAATCATATGCAGCCAGTACGCCCTACATTGACAACAAAAGGAAAATGACGAAAACGGTATCAACAACAGAAATCATTATCATCATCATCCTAATGCAAGTTATAATAATTTACATAATATGCCCGAGGTGTACACTATTGTCGAAAAAAACACAGCAAAGTGTAGCAACACAACTTATCTGCTAATTTCTTACTTATTCTACTTTCATGTTTGATATTCACATCACCGCTAATCATACTCAATATTGAGTTTCACTAAACATCTTCGATGAAAGACCATCAAAATTCAAGAAATGTTACAGTTTTCAGAAGAAGGAGCATCGTTTGTTAGCCAAACTGATAATTTGATTTGAACATTTCTCTACTGTTTATGATTTGACTTGTAAAATGATCACCTCATTTGACCAGATTCAGTAGGCTAAAAGTCCCGGCTCAAACGACATTATACCATAAATACCTCTGAACAACTTACACTGGACAAAGAGTGTTAAGGTTCTGAAAAAGGGTCTTTGGTTACCATGCCCACATGCCTGAGTGTGTGCTGTGAAATTATACAATCAACAGGTTGTTGAGGGCGCTTTCTGTTGAAGCAGGTAACATGTCTAATGTTGAGACGGCAATCGGTTACTTCAATGTTTCTCTTCGCCATTAATCCGGAAAATTCTAAGATCTTACCAGAGCAGTGATCCCCTGTTCTTTGCTGAACATGGCCAGCACAGCCAAGACGATTGCAACCGTAATACGTCCGAGCGAAAAGCGACCCGGGGGCTTGAAACTGTCGCTAGAATCAGTTGGCATTTCGCCAGTTTCTGGTGTAATAGGAAAACATCTGTATGGAACATCAAAATGCACTTCTCTCCAACAGATGATTTGATTGAATGATTAGTGATACTCATTGTAAATTGTATTATCATGAACTTCACGCAACAAACAGAAAATTTCAAATTCTTTGTGCAAGAATCACTACGTCACACTGTGGGAATGCCAAAACTGCGACATGTACAGCAGGCACTTTTTCTGGCAAATAGTAAATGCAGTCGTTTTCACTTAAATATTAGACTTTGTATCTGGATAATGTGAGAAAGTTTGATAATTGGAGAAATCTTGAACAAATATTGATAAAAATACTAACCATGGGAGAGAGATTTGCTGTACATCCACACAGATAGCAGGAAAAACAGCGCACACAGCAGATCCGCTCGGCCAACATTTGCCGCCACCTACGTGACAACAGTATTATGAAATGAATTTGACCTACTTTTAAGTTTTGCTGAGATGACCTTCAAATACTCATAATATCACACAAGATCAGCATGTCATAGTACTTGTTCAACCACTTCCATTTTTGCGCTTAACATGTGACTCTTTGCACCCATAATCATAAAGAGTGCGAAATAAAGTTAAATCTTGTAATAAATGTGTCCTCAGGTAGCATAAAGGTAGTATGGGCCTGGATTCGAATAAAATTTAATTTTTGATCTAAACCTGTGAAAACATTATTTACTCAATGAGTTTCGAATGAGCCCCCAAGCGGTAGACCAAAAGAATATTGTGAACGTTTGGGACTCTGAATACCTGTCCTTGAAGCGCCCCCTACCTTAACGCATATTGATGACGTAAATACCAGCCTGAGACAAAACGAAAACAAAAGTTTTAAAAAGGAGTGTAATTAAACATACATGTTGTAAATCTAAATATCCCCGTACAAACTAGTGTTAGAAGATTTCAGGGATGTCAAAGCTAAAAATAATATTCACAGAATCCAAGACTGACAACTCACACTTTCCGTGTGCACCGGGTGTACTGCGAACAGAATGGCGGTGACTAGACTGGCCCTTGGTGAGTGGAAGCCATTACTGCAATCACCAAGTATTTCCGCGTAGACGATTGACACGGTCCTCAGGACCAAAACACACACGACAGAATGTAGAACGACATTTATAAGGTGAAAACCAAATGGATGGAGACCTCCGGCCATTATATAATTCCATCTGTAAATGAAATGATGGGATTAGTATGTAGGTTTGGATTTTGATGTGTAAGACATTGAACTGTTGACGAAAGAGCTACTTTCAGATTGATCTTCGTTTCCATGTGTAAACAATTGTGGAATTAAACAATGTGATAGTCTGGAATTATAACAGGGCGAGTGTTTGTTTATTCTCTGTTGTATGCCAATAACTGATGGCGGTCGGATGATACGAGAGTGTATTTCGTGGATCAACGTGCCTGTCAGGAAATAAGTGGTATTTTCCCTTCGTAAGAATGTCGGAAATTCGCGTGATTTTGAATTATTTGTTTAGTACAGCCTATAGGGCCTATTATGGAACGAAAGTTGTCATTTTTGTCTTTCTATCTCCAAGGTTTTGTTTGTGATGAGAAAATGGTTTAATGGCGTCGGATTTGAATGGTATACATCGAGTTATTTACAGGAAACGGATACTTTAAATTTTTAGCTTAACTTTTGATATATAGTAATACATTAAATATAATGATTCTACTTATACTTCAAAGGTACGATGGCAGTTTGTCCCTTGGACAGTTGTCACCAATACATTTTCAATCCACTAGTCGGGTCCCTAGTCAGGGAGAGGACGGAGTAAGTGTCCCTTGGGTGTATTTTAGGGGTGACTGTCCTAAAACCGCTTCGAAGACTATTTAAATTCGATTATGCAAAAATTGTTGACATCTCGGAGCTAGGCTCTGAGTGCTTTGAAACTTGCAAGGCATGGTAGTTCGATCCTAGTTCCAACGATTTATAATATGATACAAACATGCCACGTCCAATTATCTATAATGCTGTGTTTTCAGAGATTGAAGCAGCCTCGACGGGAAAACATTAAACAGGCAAGAAAACAACTTGATACCCACCTCAAAGTCAAAACAGTGAGTGGACGATAGGATTTATGACTTCCATTGAGAGAGATATTGTAACCCCAAAAATCGTGCGCTAAAAGTTGAGTTACAGGTGTTTCGGGCCTTAAGTCTCTATTGTGAATGAGAGCTTCACGGTCGTCCAGGGTAAAAAGTGCCCAACAACTCCGATAGAAACAAAGCGCCCCCAACGTGGCAACCAGGGCAGCCGCTGTTAGAAAGGAAAACTTCGGCAGAGGTAAGACGGCGTCCCAGCTGGTATCCGAGTCTTCCTCAGAGACATTAATTTTCCCGTAGGTGTCATTGTCTGCGTATTTTATTTTGCGTCTTGGCCTGTTTGGCATGGTCTTTCTAACCACTTATACGTCGAATTGAAGTCTTCTTTTTCTGCAAACAATGAGCATCGATATTCTCACAACGGGAGCTTTCACACACCAAGGAATTACGTTATGTTAATGATGAGAGAACTAAAATTAAAACAGGACGAAAAGTGCCTCGCTGTTGAACAGATTCCAAAAACGTTGACTCTATAAGTTTTATGCTTTCTTAGAAATATCTATGCAAAATGTCGTATTTATTCCAATAAATTCAATGTCAAAATATTCATTAAAACACTTTCTTATATGTGAGTCTGCCTTTACGCTACAAGCAAAGACGCCCAGACGCTCAAATGAACAAACGTATTTAAGAACATAAAAAACAAAGATACATACACCATACATGCATACTTATATACATCAATACCATCCATTCATCCATCTAGCCACCCATCCATTCATCCATTCATCCATCCATCCATCCATTCATCCATTCATACAGACAGACTGACAGACAAAGAGACATATCAATCCATCCATCCATCCATCCATCCATCCATCCATCCATAACAGACAGACTGACAGAAAAACAGACAGACACATATACACACATACATACATACATACATACATACATACATACATACATACATACATACATACATACATACATACATACATACATACATACATACATACATACATACATACATGCATGCATACATACATTCATACATACATACATACATACATACATACATACATACATACATACATACATACATACATACATACATACATACATACATACATACATACATACATACATACATACATACATACATACATACATACATACATGCATGCATGCATACATACATTCATACATATATACATACATACACACAAACTTTAATACATACATACTAAAGCTTGCATGGTCGTTAGAGTATAATGTATGTCACAGATCCTGTTTATCGACTTTTAAAGTGGATAGGAAATATGAGAGCTTAATGGGTCAATATTGGCCGTTTCTCGATCTGCGTTAATTTCAGTAAAAAGTTTTTAGTTTACTGCCCCAGGTGTAGTACACCTTGGTCTTTCTGAAATTGTGACGTAAAAGGTATGTGTTCTGGACGAGAAGCAGGACTATAAGCATTATATCAGCGAATTGCCACAAACTGGCTTGAAGATAAAGTGAACTATTTAGATAGTACGTTTGCAATATCGGACTGGCCATACGTGCTGCCTCATCTGCAATCGCTGATCGAATTATACGTACAGTTACCGTCTTTGAACAGCATACAAAATGTCTACTTACTTTGTCGACTTTTCGTCGATGGCTACTCTCTAGCGACGGTGAAGGGACTCTTAAATGATAGGCAGAAACACGTGATACTGTAGTTAATAGGAGGAAACTACCCGATTTCGTGATAACCTACAAATGGTGTGGCACCGGTTCTCTCCAAGAACTTAGCTGAAAGCAAGCTAAGGCAGCAACGTGCGCGGCCATTTTGTTTAGATTGGGACCTGACCTATTGGTTCATACTGTTAACCTTTCACGAACTACTCAGTTCATGAATTACCTGGCCTCTGTGTCACCGTGTCTCGTACGTGTGTCCTTGACCTAATGGGAAGAAAGCAGTAGATTGATTTGCCGCTGGAGGGCGTACTTCAACATCGAGCGGAGTCGACACAGAACGTGGAAGGGCAATGCATGTCTACTACATAAATCATAAAATAGTTATGACGTATTATGTTGACAGCTCGGGGATTATCACTGCAGCTGTTACTGACATCAGCAGCATCCCTTGGGCAGACATCAAATGCATTATCATAACTATGGTCCCTTTGATGAAAGCAAAAAATAGTTTTTTGAAATTCATTGATAGTTTAAAATATCCAAAACCATAGGGTACAGCAGTAAGTCACCAGGGGTGGGGGAGGGATGGGGAGGGATATGGTTTTTTTGTGCACAGGTTTACTTCATTCTATTTTATTAATTTTGACTGTGATATTTCGAATAAAGATTTCAACTCCAAACCGTCTAACTGCTTTCTTTATTACTACAAGTCCATATCTCCTCTCAAACATGTGTAATTGCTCCGCAAACACTGCCAACTGGTTAATCCGCTGTCCATATCAGCGGATTGATTGATTAAGTCAACACCAAAGCCGTTTAGTAAAATAAGAGCTCTTATTTTACTACGTGTGTGACGGCTATGGTGTTGACTTAATCAATTAATCCGCTGATACGCCACAAAAATGGGCAGTTTTAGAAGAATATGAACCTCTTAGGACACCGCACTGTCTGAATTTATGATGGAGTAACTTTTGGTCTGCATTCTGTCAGAAAAACGAAAACAAAAGGTTTAAAAAATACTAAAAACTTGTTTATTTAACATCAAAGTGTACATAGAATGAGGATAAGTAAATATTATCGTAAAACATTGCAACCTTAACATTAGAATATCAGCAGCTGGAATTCACGTGGAATTGTTACTAAAGCCTGTCATAAAGATCATTATACATGTTTCAAAATGTTAACATGCTGCAAAACACGGATTACCTGAATGTCCGAATATAACACTAATTCCCTCCATTATCTAGATGAAATTCATGATTTATGTATAAAAATGCGTTATCCAATAAAAGCTGCTTTTGCACAAAGTGATCATGGTTACTCCAAATCGCTGTGATCAATCCCTGCAATTACCGGCATGGATCACTGTTCCACCTCCTCAAAAATTCCGCCAAGCTCTATCTCCTCTCCAGCAACACCGACGTCTTCGTAAGCGACGCCCTCATCGTCGAAAGCGAAATCGACATATTGGTCGTCACCATTGCCGAGATCATATTCCACATCCTCTTCACCCTGGAACTCGTCGTCTGGAATATCAATGTTTTCCTCGACACCTTGTAAGGCTGTGAAAAGAAAGTCACGTATATTTACTTTGGCTCAACTTGGCTGCTATTGTGAGATGGGAAAAGATCTTTGGATATCATGAACATAAGATAACTATTGGCCGTAACACAAGTTTCAGGCCCTGCAGCATCGTCAGAAAGATGAACTTGAACATCCAGTGATAAATTATATTAAGGCAGTATGCGCCTCGAAAAAGGAAGACTTCAACTTTTGCTCGCACTTTCCTCAACGAAACTTTCACACATTCTCTTACGTAATCAGGAATAAAATCAGGGGTCACCGTGCAAAGTTTGGAACTACTGAGAAACAAATCACTTAACATTTACCCATATTTGACATTCAAAATGGCCGCCATCCCCCGTGCTAACTCTATGTAGAAATACAAAATTTTCGATTTTCGATAAAACTAAGACTGAATATTTTTCTTTTTCCAAGAGCTTTAAAATGAGCCCCCGCAAGCTGTACACCAGAAAGGTTTTGGAAAAAAATTGAGTCTGAATAATTATGTGTCCCCCGAGACGCATTCTACCGTAAAAGAGTAGTTATAACTATAGATCCTAGAAAAAGATGTCGTACTTTCGATAATTTCTTCTCAGTTTTAGTTTTAATGTCAAAAGTTTCTTGTTTTGCTCCCTAAAGCACGTTGAGTTACACAGTATTCAGCTTGACAACTCAGCCTGTACATGTGTAAACTGTGTTTTCTTATTGTTGACAAGTGAATTCCGGTCAGGACTAGAATTCAGATATGAACGATTTCAGTGCATTTTACACGTATAAGCGCTATGGAATGATGGTAAGCTGAATAATGGGTCTTTTAACATGCTTTGGAAACTTATATTTGACATATACAAAATAAAGAAGTGAACAAATCATCAACAATAACAGCTACTGATCCTTTAAACGGGAACCTCTCCCATAAAAGCCGAATTATTGAAAGTGTATGCAAATGTAAATAGTCAAGCTACTGATCGGACGGGTTGTGTTTCGTCAAAGACTCGCGTAATTTTATCATGCCTAAGGCGTTAATTATCTTTGAATCTTGCATATGACGTCTGTAATTGTATGGCGACTACAGTCGAGTCGAAAATAAACTGAAAAACTGTTGTCTTTTTGGCCAGAGAACACATATGTTGATTGAAAGATCATTTGACCCCATTTGTAAATGTCTTTAATTCATGATTATTCAAATTTATCACATGGTCCAAGCGATGTTTACCCCGGCTGGTATATATAACGCACGTACTTATTATTAGTGCAATACTCTTAGGTACACGTTTTCCACGCAAAACACTAAACGAACATACAGGCATCTAGAGAATGCACGAACGGATACACGGTTTTCCGTTTTTGGAGTATGCGGCGGTATGGAAAAGGACCGTGTGGGGGCATCTGGTTCTGAGAAGGACCGTTTTTGTGGTTCTCATACCACCTGTGTCCGACACATGGGATGCCCGGGTAATTATTTTTTTTGTCGTAGCCAAACAGGTTTCCGACCAACATACCTTTCCTATTCTCACGAGCAAGAGCATGATTTCAACTCCGCGGACCTAAGCAAAAATTATTGCGGTAGCGCAAAGCTCTTGTCGTAAAGTGGCGCTTGGTTTACGACGATGACCCTTCCTAATATGAGCACGTCACGTTATTTCTGTCAGGCATATTCATTGGTGAAAGTGACGTACATCATTTATATCGGAAGTACGTCAACGGATCACTGTCGGGCGGTGATCGTATCATCGATTGAGTCTTCGGTATTCCCGAAGAATATCTTGACGGGATGTGTACATTTTTACTGTCGTTTCCGTGCTGCATTTCGTTTCACCAAATGTATGTTTCACAGCGCTGTCTTTGTATCGGCCATTTAATTTTAACCTTTAGAAGACATCTGAATACTTCTTTGCTCTGTCTGTCTGTCTGTTTGTCTGTGTCTTTGCCTTTCCCTCCCTCAATCAATCCCGATCAATATTACCCATCCCTTACACCTCTGATGGTAATATTACACACACGTTGTTGGTTGTAAATTCGAGGGATCAACGGTGTAATCATGATCTTCTTAGAACCTATTGACGAAGTAAGTTTAACGGAACTTTTAGCGTAATGGAAGAAAACTGATCCCACACAAAACAAGTATTTTAAAAAGCATTACAATACCTTCAATACGATCAGCGAGATCAGCACCCCCAACGTTGACACCTCCCATAAAGTTGCAGGTCAAGTCACCTCCTAGGCCGTCAACTTTCAAGACAAAATTGTTCATGTCTAATTCACGTTCAATGTTCACCTCGAATGGTCTCGGCTGTCCTTCCTGCTCAATTAAAATTTCTTCCTGTTTCTTCATTACATCTGAAAAAACCAAAACTTATTGCTCAAGGAACCCACAATTTACGTCAATTGAAGAAATTCAAATGATTCTGCTTATTGACAACAAATAACTATGTGAAGGAGAGATGTTAGCCAATATACAAATCATAGATTACGCCATTCGTGATTCTTCTTGTCGTAAGAAGCCTACTGACCAAATACACAAACTTATTGTTGAAATATGACATAAGAAATTACTCACGTCTATACACCACCACTATGGTCACCATGGCAACCATGGCAATTGTGCCAGCTCCTACACCAATGCCAACTGGTAACTTTAAATTTACTTCTGAAATGCGAATATTGTGAAACATTAATTCTCGAAGCATTTTCATGTCATTTCTTATCTTAAATAATAAGAGTTAAGGGAGTATTAATCTATCTATCTATCTATCTATCTATCTATCTATCTATCTATCTATCTATCTATCTATCTATCTATCTTTCTATCGAATGTCTGTCTGCCTGTCTATCTATCTATCTATCTATCTATCTATCTATCTATCTATCTATCTATCTATCTATCTATCTATCTACCATCCATCCATCCATCCACCAACCCACCCGTCCGTCTATCCATCTATCCGTCTGTCTGTCTGTCTGTCTGTCTGTCTGTCTGTCTGTCTATCTATCCATCTATCTATCTATCTATCTATCTATCTATCTATCTATCTATCTATCTATCTATCTATCTATCTATCTATCTATCTATCTATCTATCTATCTACCTATCCATCTATCTATTTGTCTGTCTGTCTATGTATCTATCTATCCCTGTAATACACTTATATATACAAACACACCCCTGTCAAAAGCTTTCAGATTCAACCAACCTGTGTTTATTGCAGGCCTCACAGTCACTGTCTATCTATCTATCTATCTATCTATCTATCTATCTATCTATCTATCTATCTATCTATCTATCTATCTATCTATCTATCTATCTATCTATAAATCTATCTATCTATCTATCTATCTATCTATCTATCTATCTATCTATCTATCTATCTATCTATCTATCTATCTATCTATCTATCTATCTATCCATCCATCCATCCATTCACCCACCCACCCGTCCGTCCGTCTATCCATCTATCCGTCTGTCTGTCTGTCTGTCTGTCTGTCTGTCTATCTATCTATCTATCTATCTATCTATCTATCTATCTATCTATCTATCTATCTATCTATCTCTATCTATCTATATATCTATCTATCTATCGATCCATCTATCTATTTGTCTGTCTGTCTATGTATCTATCTATCCCTGTAATACACTTATATATACAAACACACCCCGGTCAAAAGCTTTCAGATTCAACCAACCTGTGTTTATTGCAGGCCTCACAGTCACTGTCTATCTATCTATCTATCTATCTATCTATCTATCTATCTATCTATCTATCTATCTATCTATCTATCTATCTATCTATCTATCTATCTATCTATCTATCTACCTATCCATCTATCTATTTGTCTGTCTGTCTATGTATCTATTATCCCTGTAATACACTTATATATACAAACACACCCCGGTCAAAAGCTTTCAGATTCAACCAACCTGTGTTTATTGCAGGCCTCACAGTCACTGTCGATGCTGAAAGTAAAGGTAAAGAAGAGCATGCAACCTTATAAGTTCGGCGAAACTGGTCGTTGGCAGCTCAGTTCATTTTTGATAGTAAATTGCTAGACGTTTCACTTTGCCTTGATCACAGATAGCTGCCTCATAACGTCAGCGTCTTTTTAAACAAATTCACTTTACCTCCTGGAATGTAAACGACGACTAACAAATGCAGTGTATAGCGAAAGAATTGACTCGAAAAATGTATGACTAGCAACATAGCGGAAAAAAGGCAAAAAAGTCGATTGGAGAGTTTGGCCTATGTATGAGAGAGAGAATAAAATAGGAAAAGAGTGGACGAAAATACGGGCCATTTATGAATACAGACAATCGGTGACTGTGCTATGATATCACATACCATGCTCAGTCTGTGTTCCCAGTTGTATGTAGTACTACGTATTGTCAGTTTATTCAATGGCCTTGGCCAAAACTTCAGATTAGTTTTTTACTGCGCAATATCGGTGAAACGCTGTTTTAGCGCGATGTTTGGCGTATCAGCAATTTACATATAGATGTCGTTGGGAAATCAATGTCAGTCTTTTCCATTTTTTTGCATTTCAGGTTGCAAACTTCTTGCACACTGAAATGTACGTTAAATTTGCCAACCAGGATCTTATATCTGCATCTTTTGGAATTTCTTGTGTCTTAAAAGCGTAAACGATTTAATCAAACCAGAAACACATTTTTAAATCCTCTTAAGGTAAAGGCTTCTTTCGGTCATTTAATGACGTCACATACCAATCGTGTGTCTGTGCCGGTCATGTGATTAGATGTTTAGTACTTTGCAAGTCACATTCCAGGAATTGAGAGAGAGAGAGAGAGAGAGAGAGAGAGAGAGAGAGAGAGAGAGAGAGAGAGAAGACTCACAATTTTTACATTATTCACTCCCGGGCGCCTGTAGGGGAGGGGTAATTTTTGTGATGGGAGTAAACTTACTGTTGACTTGTAGGAAGGCGCCCTCTGACGTTGCAATACCTAATAAGTTGGCGACGTGACATACGTAGTTTCCTGCGTCTTCTTGTAATGTGGAATTGTAGTAGAGATTGCTCACAGTCCTTTCTCTTATTATCGTGAATCGTGTACTGCAAACAAGAACAGAGGTACTTGACGTCAAACAGTTTGTCACACTATTCAGTATCGGTAAATGTCTTCACCATTTATAGTCACATATAATATCCCTTATTATCTTTGGTTCATTATAGAGACGTACTGTTTTGCGTCATTATCGTATTCACATAGAGAGAAACATCCGATATTCTTCATTTCCAAATGACGTTAAATCGTCAGCACAGGAGTGTTGTCATTGTAAGCCGGGGAATCACGACTTTTACATTTCACAGCACAGCGTGAATGTCTGTTTGATCGTTGTACAGTAGACTTGACAAAGCAACGGTGGTCTGCCTTCGGGAAACAGCACTGTACCAACGAGGATCGTCAAAACATGAGACGAATCATATTGCTGTGACGCCCTAAATGAAGATATGATATACTTACAGGCACACCTGTCGATCAAAAATTGGTTGTGCCTAAAATGAGACATGGAAGGTTTCATCGAACTACAGCAACTAAGATGCAAAGGAGGAGGAAAGTTTGGCATACCATACCCTAGAAACTGAGGCGATACTCTTTGAGTACTTTTAAATCTAGCTTCGTGTTCATTCCATCGATCGGGGGGGGGGGGGGGTCATGAAACTTCATTGCTGGTGAATATCATGCGTACCTGTTGTTTTCGACGAGCAACTCTCCATCTTTAAACCATGTGTAGTTCACATCAGGGAATCCAGTTGCTTGGCATGTTAGTTTTGATTCTTGTCCCAAAACAACAGTGGTATTCTTGGGACCCAACACTATTTCTGGTTTATGGACATCTTCAATGACAAGATGGAACAAAAAGCTGCTTTGTTATATTGTCTGAAGCTTCTTTTGCGAGGCCTCGCCAACCCACGCACCTTGAGATTTCATATGTCTTATCGTTGTCATATGACATGACACATGCATGAATAGACAGTGACAAAACAGAGAAACGAAACTCTAGAACTAGCATTAAAACAAAATAAAACGTGCAAAAAGGACAGAAAAGCAAACAAACAAACAAACACTCGTATTTACCTGCTCACTCCACAAACGTACATGCAGTACTGTACACAGATGCATAGATGCATAGATACAACCATAGATACATACATAGATAATAGATACATAATGGATGCCATAGATAGATAGATAGATAGATAGATAGATAGATAGATAGATAGATAGATAGATAGATAGATAGTTAGATAGATAGATAGATAAATAGATAAATAGTTACATAGATACATAGATACATAGATACACACATACATACATATATACATACATAAATATATACGTACACACATACATACACATATACATACATACATACAGACAGAGACAGACAGACAGACAATAATACATACATACATACATACATACATACATACATACATACAGACATACAGACAGACAGACAGACAGACAGACAGACAGACAGACAAACATACAAAACGTGTTACATTTCACACACTTATGTCACTCACCTCGCACATTGACGTTGACTTCGGCAAATCCATGTACATGCCTGCCGAAGGATAACTGTACTAGACAATAATACCGATCTGAGGAACTTTCACTCACGTCCGACATCGTGTAATTCAAACTTATAAACATGGAGTCTCTCGTCTGAACATACTTTATTGGGTATAGTGTTCCTTCTGATTTTGCCGTCGTCTGGGGGCACAGACACTGCGCAAGCGTGTCAGATGACTCTTGACACAGCCACATGGTGACAGTGTACCCTTCCTGCAAAATAGAAGAATATGTACGTTTTAAAATTGAGCAGCACGATCTCAGCGAAATAAAGTTGCAATTGTCTTTATGTGTTTCTGAAACCTGACAATGTGCTATGTGCATATTGTGCTTTGTTATTTATCGGCGACGAAAACGATCCCTATGTGTTTTTTTTTTGAAAAAGACATGACCGTTTCGGCATCCTGCCTGTATCAGATGATCGACCTTCCGGATTGTGCCTACCAATCCTAGGTCAGAATCCGGGGTCAGAATATGAACAGAATACCCTATGACATATGCATTGATTTGTTCTGAATACGGTTTCGCAGGGTTAGTATCAGTTCAACCTTTTCTATGGAATGAATCCTGTTTCCTGTAGCGATTTTTACTCTGTATAAGGCCAAGAAAACTAAAAAGTTTGTTTCTCATCCTAAACATATTGCAAAAATTATGCGGTGACGCGGTTTTTCCCCCTTCTCAATGTTGTTTTTTTTTATTCTTCAACCAACAAGAACGCGCAAAAAACATGAAAACAGCATAGGAATGGACGCAGAGATAAATGCACAGCAGTGTTGCTTTAGTATTTTTGTATAGCAATAGTTCTGTGGTTTGACTTTTAAGTGCAGAAATGCACACTCATGACAGCATAATATAACATTGACATATGTGTACAGTTCTGCATGGAATGTTAGTGTAAGTTATTTTGTTTACAGTGTTCTGTTTTATACAGCACTGTGTTATGCACTATCGTCGCGTATGCTGTTTTTTTCATTTTATTTCCGCATGAGCAGAAAAGAAAAGTTGACGCGGCGGGTTTGAATTGACGCGCGCGAGGATGAGAAACAAACTTTTTATTTTTCTTGGCCTAAAAATCCACATTTTTGTGTAAACATTAAACGGGCAGATACAACGTTGGACAAGCGGCATCTTTATATCGTTTTACGTCAAACATAGGGAGAATTACTGCGATTCGAAACTCGGTCTGTCTTTCATACAGTTCGACTTATATCTACTCTCACGTGAAAGATCACGGAGACGATGGTCAGTTTTTTTCCGGCCAGGCGGTCGATGGATTGGTTGGAGAGGAGTTGACCACGCTTTTTTGGAAAAACTCGGTGAGGGTGCTGTCAACTTTCTTGAGTAATATTCAGTGGAGGGGTCACTTTATTATTAGTCGCGCCAGCGGCTTACTGACTACGCATGCGCTTATTCATAATATACTATGCGAGTAACCGGAAGTGTACCCTTCTTTCGTGGGCATGGGCGCCGCCATGTTTTTTTTTTTTTTTGAGTACTCGTAAATAAACAAAAACGAAACAAATTAATATTATATAACATGCATTTTATAAAATATACCTCTTTTATTAGCCAGTAAATGTTATTATGCACCTTGTCGCTGATACAAAATATCGTTAATATAGATAAACGGAGAAAACTGTCGTGCATATGAACGGGGGCATACACAAAGAATGCTGGGATTGAATTATAGAAGCGCGCCCCCTGTGTCAATAATTAGATTCAAAAAATTGCCAGTTTTTGGACGGAACGCTATAGTTTTCAGCTTGCAAGTGGAAGGTGGGCAGTGCGGTTACCATTGCAATGATAATGATTGGATAATACGTCCGTTGTTTATCGCAATAGGCTGTTATCATTGTAAAAATTGCCAATTTTTGTCCAAAATTTTTACACGCTACAGAAAATCTATACCTGACCTGCTGCAGGGTTTTTGACGTCGTGTACGTACTACTGCTTTCATCAGAGGGAAACTGGGCATAGTTGTCATATAAACGTTTATGAAGTAACAATTACAGTTTATCATGAATCAATACAAATAACATTGCCAATCTTTAATAACCCCTGGCGCGACACCAAGGGCTTAGCCCTATATAATATTATTATTATGGAGTATAAATTTCATGTCATATAAATCCATAATTGGATCACATGAATCATAGTAACCATGTATTGCATAATTCTGTTTCAATTTTGATCTGCCCTTCAAGCCAGTGATTATTCAGATTAGCAAATAGAGATGCGTACAATTTGTTCCTTTGTTTAAGCAGTTAAACTGCAAACATGATTATTTACATTCTCTGCTATCATATAGATTTCACTTGTCCACCCCAATTCCCTGTAAACAGGGCCACAGTAACCGTCGATTACACTAAAATTGGGTCAAACCATTGTTTTGAAAGGGTCACTCTAAGACGTCGGCTTCGTTTCACCTATCCCCTTCTTTTTACGTTGTACAATAGTTTTAATGTATTTCTTGAATATTGTCATCATTTCAGTGCACATATTTCTAAATTGTGCAAATCTTTGGAGGGCAACTTCAACTTGCCAGCAAGCCAACTCCGAACCAAACAGTTTCAAAGTAGCTTTTATAATACTATAACAATGCAACTTACTGTAACGTTTCTTCATGTCCTTAGAAAAAAACTGGATTGTGGGGAGGGGGGTATTCAATTTTCATGAAGGGATGGGGTCGGATATTTTTTGATAATCACAGTATCAAATTGACGTACTCTCCTAGGCCGGAGAAACTGACCACTCTTTATCGAGTGGCAATAAAATACTTGTACTCACAATTCGTGCCTTGGCCTCGCAGTAAAGTTGTAGTTGATCACCAGTTTTTACGTCAACATCGCCTCGACCAACGGAAGTTGAGAAGGACACATACTCTATATATTCGATGTAGTGGTTACAGCTCGGCTTCGGATAAATAAGATCTTCAACGCTGAAGTCGTCGTATTCGTCTTCCGCCGAGCAGACGGCGAAGTCTGTTGTAACTTTATTCCAGTCACAGTCACCGACTGCAATGCAAATCAATAGACATGATTGTTTCGAAGTCAGTGCACTAGTGTTTTATGCTTACGTATTTGTATGGAGAGAGAGAGAGAGAGAGAGAGAGAGAGAGAGAGAGAGAGAGAGAGAGAGAGGGGGAAACTGTGGACAATCCCTAATAGGTTTACACGAGTAAATCTTTACATGTTGTACTATGGGACTCATACGACCTGTGTAAACACCCTATCCAAGGTACATTGATGAAAGTGAAAACATGTTTTCCATAATAGAAACGTTGCAGCCACGGTAAGTTGATGTGGTACAGCTTGATATCGTGCATGAAAAATACATTGTTTGTAAACAAGAAGGTCGTACATACGCAGTTCCGACGACACCCTTAGCCCCCCCCCCCCTTTAATCATACAATCTACAATCATAGAGGCCCGTACTCAGAGCCTATTGATTGAAAGGTCCAACACCCGGGTCCATCACCAGACTTAGGGATCACCGGGCTCCATTTATACTTACTTGAAGTACCAACATGTAGCGAAAGATAAACGAGCAATGAGATCCTGATCCACATCCTTCTTCGGCCACTCGATGTCTTTTAATAGGTAAAGCTTACTCTCACACAAGCCCCAACACTGGCAGGAAATAGTCCGTGAAATCTATCGTTGTGTGCCCTGTCCGCTGTGTGGCTGAATCCTCTGAGTTGTGTCTATACCTGTTGGTTCTAAATCTTAACCGATACACAATCTCGATCCACAATGTCAGTACTCAGTATCCAAACCTTTCGCAATCTAAGCTTACACAGGAAATGTTTCACGCAGGTCTCTCCAGTCACTCTCTTCGGAGGTAAATGGACACGCCCACGCGCACTCACGGAACTTCCGTGTTCTATTTATACGCGTCTACGCATCAGTCATTCATTTGCATCGCCTTTCATACCGCCCTCTCAGAGAGTCGTGACTCTACCATGGCTGCCTGGAAGAGGGTAAGTGTTTACGTTTATATCTATAGTTATTTTTATGCGTTCTTGCCCCCCACGTTCGTTATCGAATGACATCTGCTTGTCACATCGCATTCGTTCTGTACGGGCACGGTTTGGGTGGGGTGGAGTAACAGTGATACGGGCAGAAATACTGTATCGTGATCGTGGCAATGAGAGCATTTAAGTACAGCGTCCACATAATAGCCATACCAAACAAATGAAAGACGCGACAAACAGATCAGTTTCATTTTAAAAGACAAAAAGCCCTTCTGTTTGGTTCTTCGGAAGTACATCACACGTCAGAGTGAGCCAAAAGTGCGCCCTCGTCATCTTGTAAACTGTAACTTTGCATTACAATTGAAGTCCCGTGACACTGTGGTTACAAAAATGTTCCCCTATACCTAGGCTTTCAGAAAAGGTATAATTTACAGGGGTTCTGAGCTTATTAACCACCAGAGAATTGTTAGATTAAAAAGGTCAATTTCTTGTCTTGGAAACTTAATGTCACAAGTTTATCCCAATTCCCTGTATAACAACAATATACTTTGGTCAAACCGTGACGACGTGTTTAACTATAGATGAGCAATAAAGCATGATATTCAACGTCAAACTGAGAAAGACTCAAGCCGTCCCAGCAAGCATCACAATTCTCAATTCTGGCAATCAAAGTTAGGCAACAGCGTAGGCAGAAGTAATCGTATCGAAAGCTTTGTGCGTTTTATTTCCAGCTAAAAAGTACAACCACGTGACAAAAATGCCAGGATGACAGAAAATACTAAGAAGATAAAATATATCATTCCTACAAACATTGTGATATATAAAGTGTTTTCTTGTATTTCTTGAATTCATATTATTTTGTTACCTACAGATCTTTCTGCTGGACTCGATTATTCTCACACTCACATAAATTACTATTCTCCCTCCCTCCCAATCTTTCTTCATCTGTCTGTCTGTCGCTCTCACATGGTAAACTTGAACCGACTACTTTTTTCATGTACTTGAAATATCGACCTAACTTACGTACTATTGCGTGCGATTGTGCGCGACGAAATATGTCTGACATCAAGACGCTTGTATTGCATTGGTTTTACTTGATGTATGTAAATGATTGGCGATGACGAAATTTTAAACTACGTAGCTTTCTGCAGGAAAAAATCATGCTCTCAATTTTTAGATTTGTCTTATACATCTTTCTACAATGACATATTTCTTGTGAACAAAGATCTGGATAATCTGTCAATAATGCACTACACTTACAACGAAATTGTGTTTACCGTTGTCATGAGTTAGTCACGTGATTTGTATATTGTTAAGTAATGATAATGTTACTCAATGCAATATTTCAAAAATATCCTTGTTTCCGATCGGAATACACCAACGTTTTCCAGATTTTTAGATGTGTAGCAATATTGGGAAAGGCAGGGGTTTAGAGCTCAATCAGAGAAACTTTGCATTACTTCCATATGACATATAGTGTAGGACATTTTGCTGTAGTACAACAGTGGTGGCCAACTTGTTTCTGCAATTACTGAATCTTCTTTATTCACATCTACCGGTTGCAGGAGTGTATTCAAGAATTCGGGGATCGCGGTGTGTGATATGGTTGTTCCCTTTTCGCACATGGGCATCGACGCATTCGTCGCAATATCGTGTTCTGTTGAGCCTGGGGACATGTCAGAAAATAGTGGTAGTGGAGTGATTCCAAATGATCATGATAGTTAACTATAGTTCCCCGGCTAGGATATCAAACTGTCTGTCTATTGATAGGTCTTCGTCGTTCCATGCCCTGCCCCCCCCCCCTCTCTCTCTCTCTCTCTCTCTCTCTCTCTCTCTCTCTCTCTCTCTCTCTCTCTCTCTCTCAATTCCTGGAATGTGACTTGCAAAGTAATAAACCTCTACTCACATGACCGGCACAGACACACAATTACTGTGACGTCATTATATGCAAATTTTAGTACATTAACCGAATTTTTAAGAGCGTTGCTATCGATGTTTAGGAAATGACTAAAAGAAGCCTTATCTTCGGAGGATTTTAAAAAATGTATTTCTGATTTGATTAAATCGTTTGCGCTGGTTAGGGAACGAGAAATTCCAAAAGATGAAGATATTACATCCTAGTTGTGCAAGAAGTTTGCAACCTGAAATGCAACAAAGTTGAAAAGACTGACATTGATTTCCCAACAACATCTATATGTAAATTGCTGATAAGCCAAATACCGCGCTAAAACAGCATTTCACCGATATCACGCAGTAAAAAAACGAATCTGAAGTTTTTGCGAAGGCGATCGAATAAACTATTGGCCAAGGCGATCGAATAAACTCAGTCTGACAATACGTAGTACTACATACAACATGGGAACACAGACTGAGCATGGTATGTGATATCATAGCACAGTCACCGATTGTCTATATTCATCAATGGTGTACTTTCGTCCACTGTTTTCATATTTTTCTCTTCCTTGGGATCGTTTTTACTAGATCGTCGCTTTTTCTCCTCAGCTAGTGTATCGTCCCCCGGTCTTTCTACATCGCCTGCGTCACTGCTGACGTCATCCCTTGCGTCACTTGCGGGGATCATTTCATTTAGTGTCTCCTGTTCGTCGTTTTGATTTGGTCCGCCATATTGATCTCCCCCGTGGTCAGTTGGATCACCAGCGACTTCGTTGTCTGTTGAGTCAACTGAAAATAAACAAGAAATTGTCTTTTATTCAGATGACAATATTCAAGACCTGCGCATGACCTCACATTCGTATACTTGTCCTTGTATGAATCCACCTGTTTGATTCATAATTCTGCAACAGCCATCAAGAATGTTGTACTTATTTGCATCTTTGAACATTCATTATTTCTCTCAGCCAATCTTGAAATTTTGAAAGTTTCACACCACCGAAATCGTAAACTTGAAGATATACGGCTACATACAAATCGTGGAAGGCCTTATAGAATTCACAATCTACCTAGCATTGTAACAAAAAACGAAAGTTCGGTTAAGGACAGAATTATTTATCGTCGCTGCTGTAATAAACGAAGACATCAAAGACAGTGAAGTAATGTTTTGTTACAGTTCAGAACTTGCAGAAAACCCTAATTTTCTTCGTCGTTATCCCTAGAGCTCAGGTATTTTGCAGAAGACACAGTCGGACCTGGCATATTTTGTTCGGCCTCTTAGTACTTGACCAGTACATTGTACTGAGTTCATGGCGACTCTGAGTCAGCCGTTTTTTAAACAAAATGTGAACATTATGTCGGTCATAGGCCGGTCTAATTCATGTCGGGTCTGCGGTATGGTCCTTGGCCTGAATGTGAGCATAGCAATGAAAGGTCATCGGGACTGCCCGGGTACCAATCATTCAAAAGTCAACCATTCAATCTTGGAGGGGTGATCCAAATGAAAGAAAAGAAATCTGCAGAGCTAAAATAGTAAAAAGAGTCACATTCAGGCTGCTTGTAATTAAATATTGACGCAAATGTCTGCCGAAAACAGATAGAGCGTAGAAATATTTGGATTCAATGCAATATTCAGAAAACGATAGCCGGTCACCATATTCACCGTACCCCTCTGGTGTAATGGTCATCCCTTAGATGGACGGGGATTCTTTCTTGAAGTTTGCAGTCATTAACTGCAACTGTGGTCTTAAACATACCCTTACCGACTTTGTCGCCTAGAGTTTTGCCTCCTAAAGTGATGTCCCCTGTAATATTAATCTGCGCTCCATCGCCCTCCACATGAATAATGAAATTGTTGGCTTCGACATTCTGGTTAATGGTTGTCTGGGCTTCACGTTCACGCTGTCGCTGATTTTTCGCCCTCGCTCCTCCTAAGAAACGCCGAGAAAGACAGAACAGAGGTTTTGCAGATTAAAATATACTTTGTTGAGTGTAACCGATGGATGTCAAAGTATATCCCAAAATGCATTTGTGACCATCTCCAATGTAGGTAATGTTGGCAAGGTAGACATAGCATAAGATGACCACACACAGTCTGCAGTACTGACTGTAGAACGGGTTTATAAAGGTAACGTAACTGTTTAATGCATGTGTATCTTCATATACATTATCAGATGATGACTGTAAATGGAGTATTACCGAGATGTTTATTGCCGATAGGCGGCGCTAAAAGTCTATGGGGCCCGTGCTTCCATACTTACACTCTAAAATATAGGTACAAACTATCAAGTGGCAAGAAACAAACAGACAGACAAAAGCTGGTGACAAAATTTTCATCTCCGTGCCCAATTTTTACGACATAGTTACAAATGTTTGTTTGACGGTTACTCACGTTTGCGAACGACAAAGCCCATTACAACCGAAAACAACGCGACAATCACAACGGCTGCTGACCCGCCAATGCCGATAGGTAAGGCTGAGGGTGCGGGAAAATAAAAAGCAAAATATGTGTCAATGTATCGCCTTCTCTTCCTCCAACGCAATGATATGCTGATGAAATGTAATTTTCGCTTATATCGAGGACACAACAGAATATATATTTTACATGTTTGATCAGGAGGAATAACAAGTCATGAATATTGTAATTTATTAATAATGCGTGACTTGGTTTTTTTTATTTCATATCTATCCCCAGTTTCTCACCTTTTTCTGACGGTGATGGCTGGGCTCTGAAGAACGATCAAAATAATTTGACAGTAGTCAGCCTTACCTAACGTTTCTCGGCCAGTGACTGGTGTTTGACTTGGCATGCTGTCTGTAGAGAATTCAGAAAGATTAGTAAATTAGACCACTTCGCCATGAAAGTCTGCAGAATTTGAATCAGAGTTTCCACAGCAACGATCTCAAACTCTTGTCCTACAAAATGATCCTGCCACGAAAGGATCACCACGAGTCGGAAAATAACACGTTGGGAACAGATTCGAGACCAAAATCCGAAATACTTTGCCTCAAAGCCCATCACTATTTAATCCAATGGATTGAGACCTGTCTGAAGCTGAGCCTGTTTCCAGTCATTAATTCACCGTTGCACGGTCACACTATACCATTTGAAATGGCAGAAATGAGAAATGCATCGCGTTGGACAGTAAAATAGGTAAAGGGGACAAGTTTATGGCAGAGTAAATATTAAGAGGCGAATAATGAATATATCGGACTAACTTTCGATTTTCAGAACAGCGCCCTCTGACGTTTCATTGCCAAGTGAATTTACAGCTACACATGCGTAGATGCCTTCATCTTCTTGTGACGTCATATTAATTTGAAAGATGCTCATCGAAGTATTAGATATTATTGAAAGCCGAGTTCTGAAAACAATGGAGTAAGGGATAGCAATAGTACATGCTACGTGCACAAAAAGCAAGGGATACCATCGGCGACAAAATGTTAACTCGTTTTCAGAGATATACAATCACATGACATATTTATACAGATAAAAAATCACAAATTTCTGAACCGTTTGTTGAAATACAGCTGACTTTGAAAACTACATTAAAATATCCCGAACTTTTCCTTATGAACAATTTAGTCTGAGTCTGTCGAGACAGTGACAATCGATTAAAATGATGAAGTTTCAGCGATCGAGTTTTCCGATCCAAAATATGAAAAAACCAATCTATTTATGTGTAGGTAGGTAAGTATGTATGTAAACCATACCACTATTACGAGACGAATTTTTTAGTTTCCCTATCATAGAGAAATCACCATGCGCTGAAGATGAAACGTTTAACATTCTGATGAAATACTAAAAGCTACTATCTGGCAACATTGGTTCAACAGAAAGTTACTAAAAAGAGTCTATATGTCTGACCTGTTCTTGTCATTGAGAAGGTCGCCATCCTTCACCCACTTGTAGGAGACTTCTGGGAAGCCAGTCGCTTCACAGCTAAGTGATACTGCTGCGCCTACCGTACTACTCACATTCTTAGGCCCTTTTGTGATTTCTGGTGTGTTTGTATCTACAAATAGAACCATTTGATAAAATAACGAACCCAGTTTCGCTCTTTCTCCCACATCATGTTCAATAATTTTAATTTATGACCATGGATTATAAAGAGTTTCATAACAAAATAAACATTTGCGTGCGTGCGACGTGACACACAATTAGGGCAAACATAAACTTTGAGGGCGTACTAACATTACAATGAACAGAATTACAATACTCGACATACAGAAGCTCTGGTCGTTGACTTCTTACAAAGGTGATGCGATTTTCACTGCAGTTCTTTCTTTAGATAACCGCTGTGGTATCAGAATATTACCACAACAGCCATTTTTTATCAACTGTATGCACTTTCTCTCCAATCTTAGTTTAGCTTGGGGGTATTTAACTCCTCACGATAAGTGTAAAACATTTATTGATACGATCGGCAAGTCGTCGTTTTGTGGCCATTTGTTTTGAAATACTATGGCAAGGATTTAATTGAACATCCCTATGAAGAAAACACAAACAAACAACAAAAACAAACAAAAAAGCAAACAAAAACATGGCATTCATATTGCAAAGTGTTGGGCGTGATGATTAGGAACGAATTCTGTTTTGATCAAACGGAACATTTTTATGCAGTCAGTTTCCAAATTTCTACTCACCTCGTACGTTGATATCAACATCCACAAATCCACTCACAGTTCGGCCGATACCGACTTGGACCAAACAATAATAATGATCTGTAGAGTTGTGGGTCGCATTAGTTATTGTGTAATCCAGACTAAGTGTCGTCAAACTTTTGCTCGAATTATACGCTATGGTGTAAATTGCTCCCCTACCCCTACGGGCTGTTGTTGGACAAAGGCACTGCTCCAGGGTCATCGACGATCTTCGGCAAAGCCACATCGTAAAAGTTAGTCCCTTCTGAAAGATGATCGATATGATATATGGTGATATGTATTGTATATTTGTTATATAGGTATATATACCCTGCTCAGTTGACTTGGTACAAGTACGTGAATGAAGCTATTTTAGACGGCTACGATGTAGAGAGATCGCGACGGAGTGGATTTATCGCGGGATTCCGGTTGAAACCATCGTGTTCACCCACACATGTGCAGATACTACGCGTCTATACACAACTCAGTGAAGATAGTCATTGTAGTCATCCAGCTCCAGGTTTTGCATGGCGAAGTAACGAATGCGTAACAACTCACTGAAATGACTTTAATTTACCCAATAACCGAACTGAACCAAATCTGCCTATTCAGTTGAAATGGATCACGCCTCATTGACTTACAGAAAGCGACATGTCGCCGGTTTCTACTTACTATTTTTGTGTTAACGTTTGCTTCACAGTGTAGCCTTACATCGCCGCCAGTTGCTATGTCAACGCCCTTGGCACCGTCTACTGTGAACGACATTTCTTGAATTTCTATGGCATCGTACAAGTCACATGATGGAGTGGGAAACACGACGTTGTTGAAATCGTAATCGCTGTCATCTTCCGCCGCGTCGCAAAGACCGCCGGGTATGATTTCGTACTGGCCCGTTGCACAATTCTTCACTAAAAAGCAAATG
Source organism: Ptychodera flava (assembly GCF_041260155.1). NCBI lineage: Eukaryota > Metazoa > Hemichordata > Enteropneusta > Ptychoderidae > Ptychodera > Ptychodera flava. The sequence goes on along the minus strand of NC_091946.1, from coordinate 36,034,746 downwards.
AAGCGATAGACACTCATTGAGTCGGTGAATTAAAGAAGAAGTCGCTAGAGATAGCCATTACTGTCTCTTTATTATTTCAGCTAAAGCCCTTTGACTTGGGATGAAAGCAAGTTTGCAGTTGTGCAAATCATGACGAGGGCATCAGAGCGGAGTCTGCGCATTAGTACTGAGTGCAATCTAACCGATAACTCCAGGAGAAATTGCTAAAATCACAAAATTGAGCTGAGACACATGCATGAAGCAACTCAATGGAGCTGACGTAAGTAGGAGGAAGCTGCAACCGTGTAGTGTGCAAGATTATTTTTTTACCTCCAACTATAACACAGCCATGACGCCTCCTCAGCAACGCTTGATAGCATAGATTAATTCATCGGATGGTGGGATGAATTTGTGAGTTTAGTTCGTTCGTTCGTTCGTTCGTTCGTTCGTGAGTTAGTTAGTTAGTTAGTTAGTTAGTTAGTAAGGTATCAATGTATCTATGCATGGAAAAACAAATCAACAAACAGTATCAACGTTATCTAACATCGGCCGTAGTGATAATAACATTTTCCCGCAGGTTCCTTAAGTTAAGTACACATACACATCGTGATCGAAGAAACAAGCATGGTGCCATTGACTTGAATGTACAACATAAGATGGGTGTATTCTTAATTTTCTCTGTCACGTGATTAGTTTTCGAAAATGGCGAGAAATCTAAAATCATGTTAAAACTTTTGAATTTACATGCCACTTTCGACACTGATGGCAGTGTTATACACTTTTTCAGTTTTAATAGGACTTATTCAAAGAAAACTTTTGGAAAACTGTGGATATTTTTCAGATTGGTTTATTACACATTCGCAACTATTGTGGCTTTAATTCATACACTGTACCCGAAATTCACTCGCTGTAGTGTCAGTTTCTTCGGAAGAGATTACAATCAACCAATATCCTGTTGAATGTCATGTAGCCGTGTTCATACAAATATTGAATTGCCAAAGACGGATTTCTTACTAGTTTTCACGTCGTTCTTTTGACTCATAGAAAGATTATATTCAAAAATAGGTCAAAGTTCGATGAAAGGTTTCGTGGCGTATTGTTTTAGTTTTATCTGAATGACACATATTCCTGATTGTTTCTTTCATTTGAGTATGGAGGAGAGAGACAGAGACAGACAGAGATAGACTGACAGACAAACAGACAGACATACAGACAGACATACAGACAGACAACAGAGACAGGCAGACAGAGACGGAGAAGCAGAGACAGACAGACAGACAGACAGACAGACAGACAGATAGCCCGTAGGAATGACGACAAGACATAGTTACAGCAATAATCCGGCAGATGCAAAACAACGGTGTGTTTTATAGACGAATGGGGAGGCAGATAGGAAAACACACAGGGAGACACACACACAATAAAAGGTAGGAAAAACATTACGTGCCTGGGGATTAAGTATAGACACTGAACTCAACACATAAACAAACCGAGCTCCTCGACAGCGCTCTGTTCAATGACGTCAGTGCTCTATGGGTTGATCACCTACCTTGAACTTTACAATGGACGGAAGTTGCCCATAAAACAAACCCGGCGATGAAGGAAACGCGATTCCACACTCTTCCCATTGTCCAGACTGCACAGGCCCTGTCCCACGGAATACCCCAGTCACGTGGACTATCACGAGATTCTCATTCCTCCGATGAAGTCTTTCCCGTGGTTTCTCCTCTTAATAACTACCAAATCGACCTGAACGAATAGGCGACAATTTACACAAGAGCAACGTTTATGAAAGACGACCACCACGAAACTTTGTTTTGCTGTGAAGCGTCTTCAATCCGGGTTAGCCGGAACAGCCTACGTATAGAATAGTGTAATTGAATATTATGAAGTCACTTTTTCTACGAAAAGAGGTCACTCCAATACTAGGACCTCTTCCGGGAAATGATGTTTATTCATGTTCTCCAGAAATGATAAACTTAAAGGGTGACGTCACAACTGAGGAAAGTCTTGGTAGATATTAAAACAATCGGTTGTAATAAACTTTATCTCAGAAACCTAAGAGTTTGCATTTTCTAATTTCGGTTTCTTTTGCTATACAGCCGTTTACGAACGCCGGTCAGCGCTCCTTCATTGACACCGTCTTTGACCTCAGTAAACCGGTCATCAACAAACTGCCTCGTCCCAGACAACTATATCTGTATAGCCGAAGTTTGACAAAAAGTCACCCCGACTTTTAAATGTACAAATAGTTTTGTACAAGAAGTTTTAGGAGCGATCATGAAGATTTATTACACTGCTTTCATGTTCCTGAAATTGACATGTTCTGTTACGGCGAGTAAAGCAAATCCAAGTCTGAGAAGTTAAGTATGAGTGTCGTAGGTTGACATCGGTGAAGCCACGCCTTGCATTTACAGACATTTGTTTGCTGTAGTGGGAATTTCCCAAGTCATTTCATTGAAAGCGAAAAACATATAGAGTCTAGCCTGAATGCAGGAAGCTGGCCAATATCCGAGTCGTGTCTGTGTTGTCACAGTAATTGCGATAAGTCCTAGAAAAGCTAAAAGTTTTACCCATTGCAGTCGCTAGTCTGGTTCGATGAACTACTTGCACGCTACAGTCATACAGTCTAGGCGCAGCTGTGGGCCCGTGATTTCATCGAGCGGTTTTGGTGAACAGAGGACAAGGTCAATATCGTGTGATCGGTAAGGTCAAGGAAAAATCGTATTGCAGACTAGTCCCCATGCGCATGAGTGCACTGCAAAAAAGGTATGTCAATGAGTTTTTGCCTGTGTGTACAGGCGTGAGATATAACCCTGGTATATTATATATAGCATCTGTGTTGAACAGCGTATACATGTGTGCTTGATTTAGCAGGATATGTAAATGTTCATAATATGGCCAGTACCCCATCAAAGTGTACTGAACAATATCAAAAACATGACTGCATGCCATCAAAATGTGTTTATTTGGTTTTAATTGAGTTTTTATGACATATTATAAACCTAGCGCCTCATAACAATTTAGTACAAGTCAGATTTCGCATTGTAATCAAAGTTATCAGCGTGACGGTACCTCTATTTAGTACGGATTGTTATGGGAGACAGATTTTGCCGGAGTGTGATATCCCAAAATTGCAAGCCCTGAATTTTAAACTTAAAAATACTTTCAACATGTGTAGACAAAGTTTACATTTGAAGTGTTTGCACCATGTTTGCTTTGCTTAATCAAGAGTAAATCAGAAACTCAATATACAAACCTGATTGGGAGTTTGATTGTGGAGCACTCGGACGGCCAAGACCGTATTAGCGACTCTGAGAAGAATATTTTCCTATTGATTTTGCGTGTTATAAATATTTTTGATTGATCGATTGATTAATTAATTGATTGATTGGCGGACCAGTTACAAAGTTATCTTCAGTATACACCATTTCCTATCATCTTTTTTTTTTTTTTGAGAAATGAAAAAAAGAGACAAAGTTCCCAAAAGTTTTCCGGGTTACGGTGGGGTCACCTGCAAACAGTGCTCTCTATTGAATAGCTTCATTGTTTTCTGCCTCTACTCAACAACGGAACGCACCAGTGAATTTGATTGGGTTTTAAACGCTAAATGCCTCGAAGAGGGTTCTTCACTGTTTAGGCTAGCCTACGAGTCGCTTTGTGTTTGTCTTCTATTGACTTGCTTCCTGATTTCAATAAAGATCAGGGAGTGTATACTTTATCCAACCATCTTCTTTGTATGGGCTTCCTGTCCTTCCGCTGCGCAAACTTTCACTTTCATCACTTTTGACACACGTGGGCTTGTTGTATAATTTATACATTGTCGTGTCGTTTTTATTTTTGACAAATGATTAACGGTTTGTCAACTTTGTTAAGGAGTGTTTCAGTAGATCTAACATATTCTAGTGTATCGAATCCAGAAATTTCTTTCACCAGCGAACTTTAAGGTCATTGGCAACCGGGCGTTCCATTGTATTGTTGTAGATGGACACAAGATGTTATTCCGCTTGCGATTGATAAACTGAGCAAATCTACTGCAATTGTCATGAAATATTAATCTGTTAAAAATAATCATTAGTTTTAATTCCGTGGCCTCGCCTATCCTACATGTTGACATCAGCATATTGAAGGTAGTACAACTGATACTACATAACCCGTATTGCCTACGATCAACCAGGAGAGAGGCTGTATGGGAAACCATGGATGTGCCAAAATAATCGCTCTAGCATTCAGAAATTCTTCTCATGTTTACCCCAATAATATTCGATTACGGCTTGTTTATAGGCGGGGATTTTTTTTCAAAGTGATTTTATGTTTTCTCAAGTTCTAGAATTATTACAAATTATTAATGATAAGGCCGGCCCAGTTCCCATTTACCGTTTGTATCTTTCAACTCAAAACTGTTGTGTACAATCCCTTTCTATAAACCGATCGGTGCAATGACAAGAAACCTTTGATTTCCAGTGAAGCAAGTTCCTGATCACACAAACGGTAATAATGAACCAACTATCGAGGGCGCTGTTTTCATCGGTACGTTGCATACCTGCTGCACTGACGAGAAGAGATACTAAGTTAAGTCGCCTTAATCCTCACCAACGGATTCTTGGCAGGCGTGCATGCTCAACCGGTGAAGATGATCAATCAAGTGTAAGTTATTCTTTCAGACACACTTTTGTTACACCTTTTAAAACTCCAGTAACTATACTAACATTGACCGTAACTCATTTTCCACTAATTTTAAACTTTTTTTCTTAACTGTTAGCGAAACGTAGCTGTATGTTGTACTCCAAAAATAATGCCAAAATGCTTGCTTCTTTCGACTCAACAAACAGGAACTTTATTGGAGTAAAATTCAGAGTTATCGTTAACAACAGGATTTCCTTCCGGACTGCAATTCATAAATCAATAATAACATTCTATATTGCACAAAACGTAATGTGTTTGCGTGGCCTTTTTATGTATGTCAACACAATATTGACCTCATTCTTCAGGAGGAATATGTTGTTGACGTGAAGATGAAATATAAAGCGAGAAGTAATACGTACGTTATATCTTTGACACCTGAAACCTATATGGTAAGTAGAGTTTCAATTTTTACTGTTGTTGGTCACCTTGGAGAAGAGTCGTGAAGGGTAATATCTTTTCAAGGAAAGAAATCATTTTGAAATAAAAAAAACACGGCTGAAGGCTATGATGTAACTTTAAAGGTATTCGGTCATCTGTTTTTTAATAGACAATCACAGTTTTTACGCGGGTGGCCGCCTTTAAAAGGGCGCCTCCACACGATCAGCCATGGCATACTCAGCAGCGTCGTCTGCATATTCTTTTCAAATATGGAGGACCGACATTACAGGTGTTACGGGATAGTACGCTAAGCCCCACCCCTGTACCATATATGGAAAATGCGAATTTACGGTGACCGTGTACCTTTAAGCTTTGGACAGGACACCGTATATCACAAATTTAATAGAGTGCTTTGTCAGTCATCACGTGACACTCACCAAAAGGTGAACTCTGGTTGATTAAAATTTGAACCCATGTATATTTTGTTTCTATCTCAATTTTTTCTTCTTTCCATTCTTTGCCGTGTCACGTGACGGTAATCTATGACTATACCGATATTTGTGCTTGTGCTAATCTTCCCTATTTTGCTATCTTTCTCTCACTAATTAGCCATTTGTTCCCGAACCAAAGGTAAGTTTGACACTAAAGTTTCAAAATCATTGTTCAGATGGATTAACCGGCAATAATCTCAAATGAGGGGAAACAGACAATGCACTCAAACCAAAGTAACCTGGTTATTTCATTTTTTCAACATTTTCGTTAAAACTGTAATTTGTTTATTTGAATTTCACGACAGAGTTATTGGGTTATTGTTAAGTTGTGTCCGCAGTTCAATTTCATAAATTGTTAACAAGCTGCTTTTAGCATAACAAGCTGCTTTTAGCATCCCATTTTTTTCAACAACGAAGAAAATTGAAACCGTACTAAACAGTATAATTTAACACTATCTTGGAGGCATCTTCCTATTTCTTTACATAAAAGGCACCCTCAGACTAGCAGTAATTTCTACCGTTAGGTAGGATGTGGCTCAATGTCCTCAACTTTGCCTCGGCCCGTCGCCCATTCTGAGACAGAAAAGGATAAGACAAACAACAATTGCAGTTCAAGGGACAGTAACTGCAACTTTGATGATTTTTTCACGATTTCTGTTTTGTGTGTAGACCAGTTTTTCCTTCGAATGCCCAAACCATTTTGAGATACATAGAACATTCAGCTTGTCAACTCAGCCTCAGCATATGTATGGACTGAATTTAGACAATTAGCCTGGACTGAAAGACAAATGCAAACAACAACGAATACATGGTACTCGTGTAGATGCTGTGTTGATATGCTAAATAGTCGGTTTTTCAAAAACAAGAACTTTCAATTGACAAACAAAAAATTATTGTAAATAATCATCAAAAGTTATAGCTACTGACCCACAGTGACGTCACAATTGACGTCAATACATTTATGAATCTTTCTTTTACTGACAAATACAAGTGTTTTCTCGAAATTCTGTGAGGTCTAGGAGTGAGTGATTAAGAGTTTGAGCTCGAGTCTGTAGAATTTGACATACTCAAATTATTAACGCAAAATTTTGGGTTGGCTAATGTGTGAGACCAATACATTTAATTATCTTGAAACTCATCCACTAACTTCCATATACATTTCGAAGAAAACAACTGTAGATAACATGAACTAGAAACGACAAAGTAGTATTTGCAACATAACAGTATATGCAACATAACAGTATTTGCGAAATAACAGTATTTGCACTATAACAGTATTTGCGACATAACAATATTTCGACATAATAGTATTTTCGACATAACAGTGTTTGCGGCATAACAGTATTTGAATTTGCCACCTAACAGTATTTTCCACACAACAGTACTTGCAACGTAACGGCATTTACAACATAACATCATATGCGACATAACAATATTTGCAACAGATCTTGATAAAACTTCGGTTGGTTGATTCACAGAAATTCATCGCCGCATTACTGGTGTTTATATGCCAACTCCTAACAACTCCAACCATATATAACTGTTGTTTACACTTGGTTCAGACTCTTGTCAAAAAAGGAAAAAAATAACAAGTGTCCGCAAATCTGTCTCTTGTGATTTATTTTTCTAGCCCACCTACCGAATAATCTTGGACGCGTTGACAAAGTCAGAGGTTCGAATCTGGTCGTGTCTTAGCCATAGTAACGATGGTTTTCTGAGAATCAGACAAGGCGATGCCCCGGGTGATTCAAGCGATTACAAGATCGACGCTTGTGGGTACCTTAACACTGCGGATGGTAAGCACGCGATAGTTTGTACGCAATTTACGAAAATCTTTCAATGATATGATATGATACGGTATGATGTGATGTGATATGATATGATATGATACAATACAATACGATACGATATAATATAATATAATATAATATAATATAATATAATATAATATAATATAGTATAGTATAATATAATATAATATAATATAATATAATATAATATAATATAATATAATATAATGTAATGTAATATGATATGATATAATATAATATAATATAATATAATATAATATCATATCATATCATATCATATCATATCATATCATATCATATCATATCATATCATATCATATCATATCATATCGTATCATATAATATCATATAATATCATATAATTATTTGGATAGTATTGTGGATATTATTCCCGTACTAATCTTGGTTGTTCCATTACCATCGCAGTAGTGTAGCATCTTGATTCTTGGTTCGTGGAAAAACGAAAGTTTAGTCATCTTCACCTGTTCGCCAAGAAGAAAAAGGTTTAAATTTGCTGGAGCCTCAAATTGTACATGATGAGAACGCTTTGTTTCGCACAAAGTGATTAATGTGGGTTACTGCACAAAAGTAAAAATAATAAGGGATTGTTATGAATTGGCCACCTCTCGTGGTCTGTTTTTTCGAGCGATCTATTAGTTTGATAATACCCATACAAAAGAATACATTTCCACAACCAATTAAGAATATGCAAACTACACATTCATATGTAATTTGGCCATCCCTTTCGTTTTGCAAGATAGCCGTAGAGAACAATGCAAGATAAAAACACGATGAGAAAAAGTGGTGTTCCCATCTGATTTCATTAGATACATCCGATAGAATTACGCTATACCCTATGATTTTTCATAGGTCTCGGTACTTTAAGAAAATTTCAGTCCTCAAACATGTTTGGAGCTGATCGAGACTGAAGCGTTGCTATTTCCAGCTGCGAAGAGTCCTAAAATATTTCTTTACAAATGGGTTTTAGATTATTATGTGTGTTGTTGATCACACAATGAAAGCAGACAATAATATATTAACCAAAGCGGTACGAAAAATTGCTGAGACAGCATTTTTCACAGATCGTATATTTGGGTACAAAAAAGGAGTGATCTTGCCGTTATATGCTGAACCTAGCACTGTACAATGGCACTACTGTTTTGAATACATTTTTTAAAAATGGGACTTCTCTTGGTGAAAGTTTCAAGAAAATTACAATAGTATAGAAGGATGTTTTCCTACATTTCTACATTGCAATGCACATTCTCTGGAGAAGTTATATTTCTGATGTCTTCCCAGGTCTGTGGAAAGTCTACAACCAGAGTGAACACAAATTTTCAGCCACAAGACAGCCTGAATTGACAATTCCAATCGCGGATGCAAGATTTTCTCTGGGCGTTCTTGGTAAACACGTTGACGAGAAATATAGAGACCACGTGTTTCTATTGAAGGTCTGCGAGGGACAATTAGTCCCTGAGGTAAGATTTCAAGATCATTTTCTCTTATACTATGGTGATTCTCTTCCGCTGTCTATGGGTCTAGAACTGCTCCGAAAATACTGAACGAATAAGAGCAATGGTTGCGAGCCATAATCTACGATATATATAGTCATACGTTCCATAGTGACAAACTCGATATGACAAACACAAACAGCACAGAACAGATACACAACGAACAAGTACCGGTACATAGAACAAAGTCAAATCCGCAGAAGAAAAATATATGAGTTCCGATAAAGAAAACCGAGAAGTACTGTCAGGTGTTTTGAAAATGGTAAGCACATTCTGCCCCATATGTGGCCCCCGCCTTGTATCAATCTGCAAGTCAAAATAGGAAGTGGTCTTGATCTACAGATAAATGTCACTGATGTCATCAGTGATCATTCGGATAAGTGATACATCTTACCTATCTATCAGTGCATTACACCTGCCAAAAAAGAGTTTGAATGTAGAAACAAGCCTTTTGCTTAGGTAACCTCTGTGTTATTTGGTACATGTATCTGCATATTTAAGGTTGAACGCGCCTCGGGGACAGATATTCGGACTCTCAAACTTTTGCAATTCTTTTCTCATCTACCACTTGTGGGGGATTATTCTAAAGCTCTTGGTGTAAGAAAACTTCACCGATTTAGTTCTACGAAATTCGAAATTTATTTTCTCCACAGAGTTAACACAGGTATGGCGACCATTTTGAATTTTAGATATCCGTAAATCTTGGGGTATTTGTTTCTCTAGTACCAATATTTTCACGGTGACCCCCGATTTTTATTCTTGATTTGGAAAAAGAATGGTGGAAAGAGTCCGTATTGCAAGTTTGAACAAAAGTTTAAGGCTTTCATTTTCGAGGCGCATACTACTAGTACCTTAAATGTCACAGTCTTCTTTATGTCTATAGCAGTGTAATTATAGTCAGAAATTTTATGTCACCTATTTGTACACCTGTTGTGATTTTTAAACACGAAATAAAACAAGGGATAAAAGCTCGACAAGTGAAGACATTTACTCCAATTTGGAAGTTAGAATGCTTGAAGTTCTTCGACCAAAAATCCTTAAGCAAAAATCCTTAAGCACTGCTTGTGCCAGTTTAGGGTCGGCAAAATTACTGATTTAAATATGTTACCAAGCCTATGGTGTTCTGATGTATGCGCACTCTTTTCCGTCAGATGTCGATATAAGTGAAATATTTGTGCATTTATACTACAACCGTGTTGATGTTGAAAAGAATACTATTCTCGTTACAAAAGTCTGTTTTAGGTAAAAAAAAGAGATTGAAATCTAACAAAGTAACACATGAACAGAAATACCTGCAATATTCGACATGTACATACATACATAACATACATACATACACACACACACACACACACACACACACACACACACACACACACATATATATATATATATATATATATATATATATATATAATGTATATATTGTATATGTAAAGGTTTCCCCCGCCCTCTTCCACACGCGCGCGCACACCCCCCCCCACACCCCCACACACAGTGAAATGAGTAAATTGACAGTAACTTCTATTTCTGCTTGAAAAATAGATAGCAGTTGATTTCTTTAAATACCAAAGAATGTCGATTTCTTATGATGTCTCTCTTTTCTTGTAAAATATATCTGAGATCACACTTATGCCTGATGCATACATTGTGCCACATGAACTTATATTCTGATTTCCTTTTTTTCCTGCACAGAAAATGAAAATTGGTGAAGGCGAATGGTGGTTGAATCTTAGTAAAGAGTATGTTTTCAAAGTTGTATACCACTACACCAAAGACGCTTTCACCATAGTACAAAAAACTGGGAAAACAGATCTGTATTTTAGTTCGTCTGGAAACGGTGACGTCACCCTGCTGACACTACGCAATCACACGGAATCATGGCTTCCTATTGGCTTCAAAAACCCTGAAATATTGTTTTCCTTCGTGACGTCAGACATCTGCCCGAGTATCATTTATTCTCAAGAATGACCATGCGTGTAAAATGTTGAATGACTTCCGTCGTCATCGATAGACTTCTTGCCGTTGAGCCAATGTCATATGTTAAATTATACTTTTATGAGTCCCACTCACAACCTGTTCACAGCTTGTCATAGGTATACTGTCACCTGTTCCAATTTTGCTAGAGTTACCATAGAAAGAAAAAAATCTAACCAATCAAAGATTTAAAGCGGGTGGCCGCTTTTTAAAAAAAGCTCCCTCACATTGGCATTTTGAATACCGAGGAACGCCCCTTTGACCATATATGGGCATATTTAGATTACAGGTGACTGTATACCTTTAAGCATTCTGAAGACCGCCATATTACTGTGCATACTTCTGACATTTTCTTTAGTCAATCCATTTTAATGTTCCCATCTCTTAGCAGCACAGATTAAATTCACTTTTTCTGTCATTTATAAACTTGAACTCTTATTCATTGCTCTTACGCAAACAACCAGGGCATGTGTAGTAATCCTTCTAGCAAAATGAAAAGTTTTTAATCGCTCTCCTTAGTTTCGAATTAAAATATCTCGAGGGAAAAACAATACACAGTATTTCACGAGTTTTCTGTTGGCTGTATGTTAAAAAGACGCCCATCCATTATTCCCCAAGGACACATTTAAATAATTTTGTTAGTATTTTCGGAGATATTGCGGAAGTAACATAACTGAAGAGCGTGTGTTGTTCCCTCTAACCGATGTTCTGCCGAAACGTATCTGTTGTTTTCGGTATTTTGTGAAGCGCCCTCAATAGCTCATCACGAAATTCGAAAGCGGAAAATGACAGCAGACCACTTATTTTCCTCGTCTGATAGCTAAAAATACTGGTAAGCTCCTTTCAAATAAAATACAATCTTCCGCTTAAGGTGTTGGTGGCAAAAAAGATATAACTTCCCTCTCTTTGAGAAATCCAATGAAAATGTACGTTAGTGTGTGTCTGTGTGTGTGTCTGTGTGTGTCTGTAGTGGTGTGTGTGTCTGTGTGTATGTGTAGGTATGTGTATGTACACAACCAACTCTACGCCATTCTACTCTTCATATTAAAATTATAATTATGACGTTTCATGTGCTAAGTACCACTTCATCAGATTCAATGCGAATAAACGAAAATCACAGATAGCACACAGAACGTGTAGGGAGAGTAATATTTAAAATACAAAAAAATAAAAAAATGAAAAAAATATCGGTAACATGAAACAGTACGGAAAGTTTTGAATTCTAATTAACATATTTTAGACGTACAGAATAACCGGACAGTAAACATCCACATTTCTCAGAAAAACAGCAGTGTGCTTGAAGTGTGATAAGGAGGCCGGTATACAGAGGTGTTCAGCTGACGTAGAAACACAACTACTTTGAAGATATTAAATACTTTGAACAACGCACTAACAATTTGAAAGTCTAACGGTCGTCGACGAATTTGGATAAAAATCTAGAGACGTGAGAAAAACATCTGGGGGTTTATGGAATATATATATATATATGCAAATACTTATATATACTGCTCTGTGTTTATACTTTTAACGCAGCTTCGCTTTTGGGATCGAGACACTGTAATTTCTCACGAAGATGTCTGTTTACTGAGAGAGAGAGAGAGAGAGAGAGAGAGAGAGAGAGAGAGAGAGAGAGAGAGAGAGAGAGAGAGAGAGAGAGAGAGAGAGAGAGAGAGAGAGAGATATAACGCCTAACAAGTCCATCCCGTGCAAAGTACATGTATATTCAGAGAGACTTTCGTGATGGACTGATACATCGTTGCTCGTTCAAAAGTTTTCGGAGTTTAGAAAAGTGCCACTTAGTTTTATTGAAACAGCTATTTCAAAAGCAACGGAAAATACGGATAGCCTGTGTCCTGCCTGATTTACGTCATTTTCAGGACCAACAAAAGCAGTTTTACCCAATGTCAAATATAAGCCAATTCGTGGTAAAATACCGTGTAATCAACCTTTGCACGATGATCCCTGATTTGAATGCTTGGTCATGAAAGCGAATATTTAACAGTTTCTTTCAGCCAAGTTCAAGTCAAGATTAACTCTCCTATTGGAGGTGCGATTTGCCTTAGAGGTAAGTTTTGAAGGGCACTGCTAATATTTGGCAGGGGAGATTAAAAGTGCAGCTGATAAAATAGAATAATAGATGTACGTGAGAGTGAACGACTTTGACGGGATTTTAGCTTACTTGTAATCTCCTTGGAATGTCAGGTACAATCAGACTTAGTATTCACGAGCGAGGACGACCAGAAATTTGCAGACTAACGTCATCGGTTTTGTCTTCAACCGAATGCTGCAGCAGATTGCAGAAAACTGGAGATTACCTAAGCGGGGAGGTTTTGATGTGCTAGTATTAAGGTAAGATATTGTACTCCGTGACCTTTTATTGGAAGAATGTGTAATTCTACTGGCAGTAGTAACGGATACCGTTAATCAAGGTGAAGTCACAATCTGCTGATGTTGTGATTTATCCTTAGGATATAGCCATTTTCTGTGTTCACCCGGTATGGAAAATTAAATTGTCGTAAACCCCAAGCACAGTAGAAAGTAAATTTTTGCCTCCAGTTTCCAAATGAGTGCACGTATTCCGTGGATTAGTGGCATAGTGTAATTGTTAGAGTCACTGCAGAGATAAGCACCCTTAAGATTGGCGTTTTTGGTTCTAGCCTATGTATGTGATACGTATGAGAGCGCCCTTGGAAATCACTGATAGAAACAAGATGGTACACGAATTTCGTATTATCTTCTTTTTATTACGGTAATACACCAGTGACATCCATCTACGTAAATAAATACCGAGTCTTTGGGATATAGGCACCTAAAAGGAAATAGGTTGTCCGTTGAAATACCACTATACGAGTATTGAAATGGCCCACATGGTAATACTACATAATCCCGACGATGCATTAAAAGTTAAAGTAGAGTTTAAGTCGGAAACCACAGAAAACACTGTCACATCGGCCATGGAAGAACTAGGATGAATTCTGAATATGTAGTCGATCTATAGTAGCAAGGCAGTGATATATATCAGAGTTTACATGTACCGCAGCAGTTTACCTCCGGGTCGTTAAATTTGTGTCTGATTAGAAAAAAAGAGAGTAGATTCATGATCCCGTGTTGAGAAAGTTTTCGTGACATGCCCCTCACCGAGGATCGCAAAGTCAAAGAAAGACTAGAGAGATAAGGTTAGAGTACAAGTTTATTAAAGTCAGCAATAGGTTCTACGGTTACAAGAACAGTTGGTTTTTTTATGTGATTTAACGACAGAAGTGGTAAATTCATGAGTGTGTGTTAAAAAGTAACTTTTGGGACTGTAACATCAAAGAGAGATGTTAGGGTACAAGTTTATTCATGAGTCTGAAAAATTCTGTTTGCTCAAGACTTTGACAGAATTATAGGTCCCTGATGCAATTCAGAAAGAAGCTATAAAACGTACTCATCCTCCTCTTCTAATTGTGACAGCTCGGCACGTAGCCGTCGACCCCGCGCCATGAATAACCCATCGTCCTACTTGAGAATTTGAAGGTCGCCATTACTAGATTTTCTACCGCTGTGATGATTACGTTTTCAGACAATGGGTCTTCCTGTTTTCTGTCTGCTTTGAAGGGCACTTCCTTTGTACACCTGTCTCAGACGATTTACTTTGACAAGTAGGTTGTCAGTATTATGAAGGTAAATAACACCCAAGAATGTGGCATACGGACTTTGAGTTGAAGTTGCGTCTGGTCACGTGGCAGTCCGTCTGCCGTCTGGTAAATGTGGATGGCACGAGAAAGCCGGCATTCGCAATACTCCTTAGTCTGGACAATGTCGGTGATGTCATGAGAAATAGCGTATGCTATTGTCACTGCAAGCAAGCCAGCCTGCAAACAAGAAAGCAGACAAACAAATAAACAAATAAACAATAAATATATAAATAAATAGGGTAATAATTGGGTCCCAGTGGTTTAACGCCTTGTTTATTTTTTTACTGAAGATTTGACATGATTAGTATGAAGTTGTAAAGGTCGATTTACATACAGTTCTTCTTGTTTGTGATTTACGTTTAAGCTAATGTTGTACCTTTTAGAAAAGAAGAGAGAGAGAGAGAGAGAGAGAGAGAGAGAGAGAGAGAGAGAGAGAGAGAGAGAGAGAGAGAAGTATGGAAAGAGTATTTATAAGTTACCGAAGCAACAAAAACAAGTAAGACCAAACCATTAAGCTCGAGTTCACTTCAGTGTTAAACTCCAATGCTTGGCTAGGACAGCGAGCAAAGTAAAGTTGTAGGTATCCTTGACCGACTTAACCTAACCATGGACCGGGACCATGGATTTCTTTCACTGCATCCATGACCTTATAGAGTTTAATATTTCACTTTGGCAACATCGGCGACATCGCATGTTTTCACGTTGACGTAGTTTGTGTAGACAATTAAGTATTATGCGGCAATAGTATAGATTGGATTGGGTGTATTCACCAAAATGACCATCACAAAACATAACTACGCATGATGTTGTCCGTATGTACCACGTTACTCTTTTCTCCTGTATATTTATGAATTTTGTCAGAATGGTACGGGTCGAGTATTAACTGTCGACTTCAGCATTTTGCTTAACAGATAAAGAGATAAACTTTAAATTATCGATGGAGGATGGAAGAGGTCTCGCTGCTACTGTCTGTGATTGAAGACTTTTTATTTTGTTTTTTTTTGGTACCGGAACGTTGATAGCAGGCCTTAGACTATGCGTATGTTGGTAAATGTTGGAAATTGAATCATCTTGGTCATAGTACAAACTCTGTTCAGTCGACCGCAACGTTCAATGAGATCCATCGGAGCGGAGGGGCGGTTGATTGCTAGGGGCTGTACTTGGGCCCTTCAGGAAGTCATACTTTTAGTTTGAAGATGCGGGCATATTACATTAAGTACACAAAGGTGCTAGGGCGTGTCATAATGATAATGTAGGCTCTCTATTTAGGTTGCTGATACAGGTGCTAAAATTATGAAAGAGTAAATATTGATATGATGGATGGAGGGAGGGGGAATATCCGGTCTGACAGAATAGCAGCAGTAAATTACTTTGTTTCAAAGGGCTATTGTGTCATGAGGGCACAAAGTACACCTGGTTGCACATCGCTTGCTACCTCAATGGATGCAGGCACACCTTTGCTATGCGGTTTCACAAAAACGAGCACTTCGATGCACGTCGCATAATCACAGAGGTGGAATACAGTATAAGGCATGTATGATTTCATATTACCCATAGACATTAGAACACTTCACTGAGCGCAGTCATGTTCACAACTTCTATCTATATTTTGAAGGGTCAGGTCACTCATGGAGCTAAAAGCTCCATGGTTCAGTGAAAAGTAAAATGCGTCGTCGCATTGAGAATATTGTAGGCTGAAGATAAGTCTTGAACTCGTCGCCTCACTTAAAGAGTTACTTCAATCCTTGGAGGTAGTGCCGAGGCCCCCATGTGTCAATCATAGATATGTCGACAATAGTAATTAACCGAATTGCAAGTCACTGGAGACTGAGAAACTAGTCATGCGTCTCTAAACGGACGGACCCTGGAGATACGGAGTTTGAATCAACCATTGAACTTGTACCGTTTGGACAAACAACATCAACACTAACACCAATTAATGAAGATAAACGTCACCATGACAACAGGTTGTACTCTCTCTTGGCATTGGTCGGCTATGGGCGCGCACACCCTTATATGGGGAGGTGAAACGCGATATCAGTAGTCTTTACCCTGCTTGTGCCAGTTTCAGGTAGTAGTATATAGAAGACTTGTGACAGAGCAGTTATCAAGCATTCCCTCTGGTGCCAATCAGGGCATAGGTGGGTATTGTTGGTTCGTGAGTTCCACCAGTGGCCAGTTTTCCGCGGGAAATCCGAAACGCTGTTACTTTGACCCCACATAGCGCCTGCCACGTCCTATCACGTAGCCAGCTGAAAAGAAGCCTGCACAACCGGTTTCAGCGGTTATCCCGAAGGAAGACAGACTTGAGCAGAGCGTACCGGAGTAGCTAAGACTAGCCGGAATCTCTCAGTGTCTACCGTTTGACCTGTGCCTACCCCGTGCAATTATTTGCCCTCCTCAGGTAACGGCAACAACAGGAGCACGATGAACTATACCACAGCAGTCTGGCTATGTTTGCAAGTCGCGTTGTTAGTCATCGGATCACAGACACCGGCGACGGCGAGAGGACATGGTGCCCGGGGCAGAGAAAAGGGGCTAAAGTCGCCACGAATCCATCGCAAGAATCACCAGAACAACGCGTACCGAAGCCAACACCATAACAGAGCACAGTTAGCGGACGATTCAACCGAGATGGTGAACGTCATTGATCCGTGCCCGGCTGAAGGTAAACATCTACCGTTTAGCAGACAATCGAATATCTCGGCTTTTTTAACAGTAATCTTTTAAAACTCGAGGTCGTGTTTATAGAAACTGCCAACTACATGTGTATTGTACCCCGATAAATGTACAACCTTGAAGGGGTGCCTTTTGAAAGCCTTTTATGTCATCTTATTTTGACACCTGTCCTTAATGTTGTCGATTTAGTGTACTTTATTCAGAGTATAACAGGGATTTGTCTTTCAGTACAACGTATTCCAGATGTCGAAATGTTTACAAAAACGTTGACGACACTCTTGTTAGATTTGGCACGATTCAGCAAGCATACCGGGAGCCGGTGAAGCTCGTCGAAGAATACTGGGGAGGGGGGGGGGGGGGACGTTTCACCGCGTCACGATGGTCTGTAGGGACCGAAATATGATGCCGGTTTCAACGGGTGCTTGAAGCTGAGGTCAGTGCGGTCTGGGCAGCTGACTTCATTGCATACGCAGACGTTTATCGTCTACCAAAACACTATTGCAAAGCTTTAGTCAAAGTGACTCTGGAGGTGAACAGAATGCCTTCAAAGGCAGACGTTGCCATCACGCTTCCCTACCGACTGTCTCTCACCTTGCACACCTTGACAAGGTTTCTGCAACCTTTTCATATTGTCGTTTATATGTTAGAGTTAGGACAGGCTCTGTTTTTGCTTTAATGCAAAAACACTGGCTTCAACGTGTTGACACATTTACAAGTTTGTCAACACTGCATTATGTGTGGTGTGCATTTTTCTCAATGACATGACTGTGTAATCAAGAGCATGATCCATTTTAAAAAGTTAATTGACTCATGTAGATGCTACATACAGAAACATGGAGGCAGGGTCGCTGTGATAGAAGCATGGACGTAAATGGTCCATGGCAGAAGCAAGGCTACTAATAAAGGATACAGACTATATCTAGTATATGCAATGGTCTATCTGGCCAAGGAGGTAGAAGAAGGGTGAGCTCTCCCTTCCTTCATCCATGGTCTGGCTGATCTATCAACCCGCAACGTAAACCATGCAACGTGGCGTTTTTTCCACATTCTTTCTATTTACATACTTTTTTCTTTCATTGCTATTAAACATTTCCTGTTGACATCCGACCGGGCGTCTGTCTGGGACAAACACTGTTTTTCTTGCTTCCATTGTTCAGTCGACTCATGGTCAGCCCCGCTTGGCAGTCTTTGTGCGTGATCACGTGAGAGTGTTGTCAATTTCGGAGACCTTTAACTGAGACACGTATTGTGGTATTCGACCTTGCTCATCCCTAAGTCGTCACGAACAACGCGTCATCTGCTACATATATATTATTTTGTTTTCTTCCTTAGTTTTCCTACGTAAGTACGTACTGGTCCATCATCGTGCATGGTGGCTGTACGCGCCCGTTAGTTGCCAAGGAAGTTACAAACTTTTGTCCGTATTGTTTCTGCATGATAGGCTTACATCATTACCGGACTGTCTCCTCAAAGCCATGATATTTAGACATCGACCCAAAGATGTATGTTGCCATGGAAACACACCATTTGGAGATGTGTTCACAGATCCCCATCATTTTGTAATATTTCATGAAAATAGTTCGCTTCGAGAGTCCCTCCCCCATTCTACATTGGGGGATTGGGGACAGTGACCAGAGCACGTATGAAAATGTGGATATTTTTTCAGTAAGGTGAATGCAACACATGATGTTGTGAACGTATGCGGGTTAGGAATAAGTTCCTGAACAATGCCACAGAGTAACATCATAGACAGTCTATGTTACTCTGTGACAATGCTTATTGCACTGTGTGTACTCTTCGCTTCTACTCTCCATGCTCAGCTGTAGAGAGTATTCACACTACTGTCCATGCTCTCACAAAACCCATTGTGAATTATAGGGTTTTCATTGACTGTAAACATTTGGCGAATACTCACAAGAATGTTCCGCTTTCCGGTCTTCACAAAATAGGCCGGTGTTGATTTGACTGAGCGTATTGTCGTCTGCAGGTGTAGGGCCTTGCTCCGCGCGGTTCAAGTAAACTTTAGACGATGAACGCCTTAATGGGGGTAACTGTAAAGATCTCAGGAATATGAGTCTGTGATGAAGCGTCGGTTGTAAATGCGTTGCCATAGGTACGTTGACCTTTAACCTGTATGGATAACGAAGAATGGTCTTCAAACCAGTGTACATCAGTAACCGTATCACGTTCTTATTGTTTGAAAAGTAACCAACGAAGTTGCAGCAAATCTGAGATATTCTGAGAGAACATCTGCACCGAGGCTTTGCTACCGAGACAAACATACGTAGCAACGGTCACATCTCCATCCCTGAAAAATTGTCATCTATGAATGATTTTCAAGATGATAAAGATACAAAAGCTTAAATATCGCATCCCTACAAGGTATAATCTGGCTAAGCCGTAAAAACTTTGAAATATTTTTCTGAGCCAAGGTTTCTGAAGAATAAAGTAAGACCCCAGCAAAATGTACACATAATTTATCCGAAACCAAAAAAGTCACCAAGGTGTCCAATAAGTTACGTTTTACGGGAGTTTAAGATTAATGCCATTCCGTGATTTTGATGACGTCATGGTGTCACATTGATCAGAAAACAACGTTTCCGTGTTTTCCATTCGCGATTATTCTTTGAGAAGAGACGCGAAGAACCTCACGAAGTTGAACAATCTCTTAATGTGCCACCTTCCTTGACGTGGTACACCTATTGTTAAAAATGTGTACACATGCATGTACCGTAAGCCTTTGTTTCCTATGGAATTTTTCATTCCGTTGAAACTATTTGCTTTTTCTTTAATCTCATATCAAAGAAATATTCCTCTTCGACCGCATGAAAAAATTCTGCCATGCCGGGGATATCCGTGATCATCCGATGTCTGTACAATGAAAAATGGCCTTTTGTTAGTTTCATTGTTCAATGCTTCATTTCACAATCCGTGGACTGAGGAACATTTAAATTTTCATATATCCATCCAACATAGCAGCCCTTCGGTTTTTATTCCGGACCATATGTATTTATTGTATTCAGACTTTGGTAGTGAACTGATAAACTAGAACGTTGGCTGGTGTTGCCATAGTTTTACGAATGCGGTCCTATTGTGATTTGAAAGTTATTGGAGTGACTGTTTTTGAAGTTGGTGGTCGCACCATGGTCTCACATAACACCCGAACTACCTCACTCAGATCTCTGCGTTTTGCTTTGGATCATTGCTGAGATTTGACAGTTACTTTCCAGCTGATTTAATGCATTTTTTTGCAACTTCAAATTCAGCGCAATATCGATCAGCATGGCATGTCGACCAAAATTAGATTAGACCACGTTATTGGCAACAAAATTTTTTCAGAGCACAAAACAAGACGATGGAATGTCATTTCACCCCTTGGAAAATTTAAAGCTATGTCCCCGTTGGCGGAAAGCCTGGAGCGATACCTGCCCCGAGAACTCCGAGTGGTCACTGAGACCTGGTTGGTCACGTTAAAGGAATGATCGTGTTTGGAATACGGAGGAATGCACGACTCAGGGACCACACACAGACCATAATTGTTCACCTTGACTCGTTTATGACTTCAGCACACAGCAGATCTCATACAACATATGCCGACGAGCTTTGTCATTTCGTAATATCAGATCGATATACCTTGCAACCGCCCAGCTTTTCCCAGATTTTACCATCACTATATTATTTATTTGATTGACAAGTGGCGCTGACAATAAACAAAGATCAGGTGTTTTTCCGATTTCTGCCACACACTGAGGCCATGACCTAAATTTGTCCGGATGGTCATCCACTTTTATTAGAGATCATAAAATGAACTTTATAAAATCAACGGCAACAAGGAACATGTGTTACTTGTAATGATGCCTACGAATATGACAGCTTTCTTAAGCCTTCTGTTACGGCTGCAGAGATTGTCATTTGAAGTAGTACATTACCATGATATTGAAGCCACTTACCGCTTCTCTCTAATTAGAATTCGCGATGCATCCAAAACGAATTTTATTTACGCACTAAAGCGACATATTAAGGAGGATATATATTTTCGCCAATGTGTAGTTAACACTAATCGATGAAATTAGCACCCCCCCCTAAAAACATCGAACAGTGCATACACGCACGTTGTCAAGCACGCGCGCAGAAACAACAAATGAGCAGCCGAAGAACAAAAAAGTATACATTGTCATCACTCTGGGTTTCTCTAACTTAATTCTTTGTCATAAATCTTGCCACTTTGACGTAAATGCATATATATATATATATATATATATATATATATATATATATATATATATATATATATATATATATATATATATATATATATATATATATATATATTCCGTGATCTAATGAATTTGCACAATAATATTTCTCTTGCAATAACTGTGTAGTATAGCCTTTACCTCGAGTAGGCAGGACTGATATTGAAATGCCTAACAAGGCGGACAATCATTTTTACGTCAGGTATACTTGAGTTGGCAGGAAAAGTTGGCCCCAAACCCAATGTGAAGGAGCACTTCCGGAAACTTTCGACTCTCGTTTTACTGTGTCATACTTTTATTCGACTGTCTCAATATGGCGGCAACATACAGATTTATTCTCAAGAATTTGATGCCGTTCTCTCGCGTGAATATTTAGTAACAATTATACAAGATGCAAGAGTTCGAAAACATTCGTCCCTTGGTTTCAATTTGTTCTCATTGCATTACGTCATCAGCGTGTAAGTCGATGAGAAGCGGCTGGCGGTGTGAAGTCGCTAAACTGCTGTGGTGTCAAGGACGAAGGAGGTAAAAGGGCGAGAGAGTTGCTTCGAAGCATTCATAGTGTTAGGGAGCGGGAACAATAACATTACAGTAAATTATGACGTGTTTTGACACTTTCCACGTAAATCTGCAAAACCCGCATGCGCATACCTCTTTCGTTCTTGCTTCAGTATCACGTGCATGGACAGTAATTGACGGAGATTTCTGTCACAGTTATCTGTCGTTTGCGGGTGTCTGTGGTGTTTGTATCTATTATAGTAACTGATCTGAGAGGGGATATACATGGAGAAATTGTAAAGTCTATATAAGTTTTTGATAAAAAAAATTGACTGTCATTCTCACCGCCGCTTTTCACGCCCAGGAGGCAAGTAAAACTATGAAAGCATTGTATCAATTCCCGTGTTGGTATAGACCAGTAAAGTATATAGTAGTTCTTAAGAATGTGTAAAATCAGAAAAATCGAACTCTGCTAAAAAGGGAAATAACTGGCATAGTTCAGACGGGAAGTTGGAGAATAGGCCGTTCTGTCTGTATCGTTAAAAGGTCGGACCCGGTCGAGGTCGAGAGGTTTGGGACCGACAATGGAATATATTTTTACCGATAATGCTCATTGATGCAAAACAAGTGGGTCTCTCACTTTCCGACAGTAAATTAGTGATTGGATCCTGACCTCTTGACCCCTTGAACGTTTAAAACTTGTCCAGTCGTCTGCCTGGAGTTCCATCAGCACTAATGAGTTCCAAATTAGTTTCTTTGAGTTTGCGGGTCGGTCTGGCCTCCACTTACTCAGCATGTAATGCTTTCATCGTAAATGTGCCCAAATGCCTACATTCAGCCAGACAGGGCATGATTTCCGCTCCGCGGACCTTCGCAAAAACCAATACCTCTTTGCGGGTAGCGTCAAGCAGTTGCCGTAAAGAGGCACGTGGTTTGCGACGTTGAAATGCCTATCGTTCACTCACACAGCTTTCTAAAGTTTGACTGTTCGAACTATGACGTTGCAGATGTAGCCCGGTGACGTATCGGGTGAATAGTGGTGATGATAGTTTCGTGATTTTTTAAAAATTCAAGTATACGATCTTGAGGTTTTATAAGTGAAAGTTGGTTACAATAATGCAGCTCGCATTGCCATTGGGCTATGAGAGACGCAGTAGTGCAAGCTCTATGTTTGTTTCTAATAGGATTGATAGTTTTGATGCTCTTTTACGAAAGCAAATTTATAGTCTGATGAAAAGCGTATCTTACAGTGAAAATACAATTGTAAGAATGATTAATGATGTACTGTTTTACAGTTCTGACTTGCGTAACCTGTGGAGAAAGTCTATGTTTCATGGTTAGTGAATGAATTGATACATGGATAGTAAATCCAACACCAGTTGTATTTTTGTATCACAGTATCTGTATTTCCTTTGTGTAATTTATATGGACGAATGTAGTCCGAAATAAACAAGTACAATACAATACAATAATCCAGAACAAGATGCAATTTTTCTGTGACATTAAACGATGGATAATCGTATTATAAATTTCGATGCCCATCGGAGTTTTAATCTTGTCTTCTTTGCTTTGCTTTGAGACCATCTTCTAGCGATCTAGAGTTCTATATCGCTACGGATCTTGGCTCTAGCTATTTTACCCCGGCCACGTCCTTTCAGAATATATCAATTTCATACCCGGGGCAGTGTCTGGTAATTCTAATTACACTTTATCAATAGTCTGCATGGAATTAAATATTGCTTTAAACTTGTATCATATTTCAGCACGAAATATTTCAATTTTACATAATTTCATTTCAGCTGGTGTCCCTTTCAATTTTGTGGATGGTATTCATGCAAATTTTTTTCACAGTTCAATGTCCGATATTCGTTCAGGAACTCAATATGTGTATAATTAACTCAGTTTCTCACAGATTATTTAAAAACGCCGGTCCTGTCTGATGGACGGTCTACAACCTTCCACCGTTTCCAAAACATCATTGGCGATTTTTTTTCCATTTACATAACAATGCTAAGGCCCAAATACTCCACGTGATAGTATTATATGCGCTGTTCACGATAAACACCCGTCGTTTGCTTCTTCTGTACCCATCCGAGTCTGCCAGAGACGTGATCTCAACGTCACGTGACATGAGCATTTTTTCTGTCGTTGGAGACTTATAAACGAACACTATATCTGCAGGTCGCCATGTTTAACACCTCGAGTCTGATTGCAAATACATTCTTTCATTACATTGTTTAGATATTTTCTCTGCCATTCTTCACAATTTATCGGCGCCCTTTTCACCCACGACCAACCTGAATGCAGTAATTTCCAAAAGAATCTTACATTGATATATCGGAAAATTTTCCAATCTATCTTATAATTCTTATTCCACTAATAATCGGATAAACTTCTGTGATGATTTTGACCCGATCGGTTTGTTAATTAATTTTTATTAAATTATATTTCGGATCATATTTGAGGATGTAATGCTATGAGCCAAGTAAACACAGGTCACGCTGCATTTCAACGACTATGAATCTTATATGGCAAATTGTATTGTCCCATTGTTTTCATTGAAAAGCAAGTACATTCCCTATCTACATGAAAAGTCTGGAGAAAACATTGCCTCTTTACAAGCGGTATCTTTTTTTTATGCCTCCTATGTTTTAAGGCAAGGCAACCAATGACTGAGTCTTAAAAGGATTCAATCGTCAGTTGCGCTTGCGCAGGTTTTCTGCTTCCGAACTATGATTTTGAGCGCACGCTGAAGCATTAGAATGAACATTTTGTAAGCGGAATATTTGGTAGTCATTAACTCGATAAAAAAACCTGATAATAACCTGTAGATAACCTGAAATATCAGTTTAGTATACTGATGAAAATGCTACTATATCATCGTTCTCGCATGATTTCGCATTTTCAGTGTATTTTCTGAGACTACTAAGTCAGGGACATTAGACGCTAAGTCCGCGAAATTGACTTCAATACTTCAAAATAACAGAGTGGATATGAGAGGAGGCATCTGCTTGTTCTTGTCGAGTTCCATTGTCTCTCTCCAAGGTTGTAAATTTGAACGAGTCCTTTTGCGAACTTCGTGGCTTTGTAGTAGTTGGCGATTATTGTGACTATTAGCATGATTGCGTAGTTTAGAAGAGGGCATCTTCCGAGTCGTCAAACTAGAAGAAATCACTAAAAGATGAAACATCCAATCGCTAGTACAGAGCATCGTCATTAGGCGTCACTGAACTACGTCCTGAGCTTGCGTGTTTTGTTCCTCGGAATGCTAAAGCTACAGATGCTTCTGATATCTATCTATACCACTTATGTCTGTTTCGAATTCAAAAACACTCTGGTGTTTTGAAGAGGTTTAAAAGATCCCCAAATAAACCGAATAAGATATGGGACAAGAGCTTTTCGACCTCTCTCGGAATGATACAGTCTTAGATTGTGTAGATAAACTGAAGGCAGATTACGGGTCTGTATTACAGCTCAGACGTTCTAGTCTGAGGTTTCAATATTGATTGTGCTTTCGGCAAGAGTAGAAAATTGACGAGAAAGCTAGCAGAAGAGGTGCGTGACTTTAATACATTGTAAAGATCCATTAGAATTTCTTGATAGTCGTGTGACACTGAATGCCTATTTTACATCCATGCTGCCACGTACCAGGGAAAGAAAAACAAACAGTGTTTCCGAAAAATGACTTTGTGGATGCATGATAATACTGATAATGTGATGCGGAAGTACTTAAGGCGAACCCTGTGGCGCAAGGTACACCGACCCCGCCCGCGGTAAGACCAAAATAGTAAATTGTGTGTGTTTTCTGTAACACGACTCCGAAAAATGGGGTATGTCACTATGACCCTAGGAGAAACGGATAAAAACGGCAAGGTGACGCGTTGTTTGAGAAAATGCGCGGAGAAATGTTTAGGGTCAGGAATACAGAATAGGGTTGGTTTGACCAAAGTTCCAATATTATTGGAAACTTTGATTATACTGCTCCCTCTATGAAGTTTCATTCACTGTTTTTCGCCGGTTTACCTTTTATTACCCTTACCTGTGGCGTTTGGAGGTGGTTCTGATTTAATACGCGAACCGAATGTTCGGGATTTAAAATACTCCTCGTCGACACAAAAGAAATATCTAAGCGATCCATGGGGATTCCAAGCATCCATCAATAGCTGATGTGGGTTCCAAAGAAAATGCCGAGTACGTCCCTCGAGAAGTGCACTTTAGCTATTTTAAGAAAAACTCTGCTTGCAGCTCAGTGATAAGTGTATATGCGTAGCCGTTGACAACAGAGAACCCTGGCCTGTGAGCAAGGTATCTTAGGAAGTTTCGGTGTAATTCGAGAAGCATGCACACGGGAAAAACTACACTGAAGTTCTTCATCCGTAAATTAAATTTGATATATGGATCTGTAGCTATGTATATGACTAACAGTGTATCGAATAGTACCAATTCGAACAGACAGGGATGAATATTGCTCACCATATTTTATCAAAGTCAACTTATTCTTACAAAAAAGAATAATCGGCAGACATGCCAAGTGAGGCTTGGTTTAATGACAGCTTGTGTTTGTGGTAGTCGTCGAGGCGATGGTGAGACAGTATAGACAAACAGCCGTACACAGTATCGGAGTTACCGTTGTGTATTACGTGTGCCGTTCTAACTTTCGATGACAGGCAGTGAGCATTGCAATGTCGGCTTGGTATTTCAAGTACCACGTGTATGGCTTCATCCCAAGGGCACCGGTAACGCCTCTTTGTCCTTAGCAGAACATAATTGTCAACAGCGTGAAGTTGTGTAACGAAGATTTCTTTCATATTTTCGATAGCATGGGGCGCTCAGATGCAGAGGTTGTCTTTTGTAAATAAGAAGGACATACGCAATCGATAGGAATTTGTCATGTCATCTTTCACAATGACTCTAGCGAACAAGTAAAATTTTTCATGTTTCGCAGCGTGCAACAAAAGCTCTTATGAATTCCTCAGTCATGTAATGTGTCCTATCAACGTAAATGCCTTAATTTAATATAATTAAATTTTACAGAAATTGAAACTTAAGTTTTAACCACTGCTTACATTTTCGGAAACATCTCTTGAGAATCTTTGAGTTTTCTAACTTGTTCCATGTAAAATTGCCAAAAAAAGTTGTTCAGCCGGAATGGAGTACTGTGCTACGACCTGTCATATGTAACACGGGTAGGAATTGTGCCTCAGCCACTGCAGAGGGGCTTTGATTTGGCTTTAGGAAGCCTTCAGACAAATACGTGTGTTACTATGGGACCTCTGTTGACTATACCCTTTGTAATTTCGTAAACAGACCCACTGTGTTGACATGACTCGTAAACCTTTCCTTTCCAAACCAAAAACAACTACAGCATTCCATTCCTTTTATCTAAGACAGTTTCAGTAATTCAGTTACAATGTAACGCGGGTGAATGACTTCAAGAACAAGCATGAGATAACTTTATAATTGTGTTTTGTGGTGTCACTAAAGCCAATTAGAGTGAAATCGTCTTGTTGTGGAAGATTGTCGGAATTGTAAATCGATGGAAGGTCTTTTTGAACAATCTCAACGGCAATGCAAAACCTCATCTATGACGTTTGATAACGATCGAAAACAACGCACTATAAAGGCGATTTGCTCATCCTTGCAAATTCCATAGCGGTTGGATCTGTGATGCGCCAATCATCTATCCAGGACAATTTGTAGAACCCGTTACATTTCATCGGTAACTTTCTTAAAAGTCAGGAAAAGCGACAAAGTCATCGACATTCGGAAAGGATAAGAGTAAGCTCGACATTTTGGCGAAACAGAGCATGATTTCCGCTCGGCGGACGCACGCAAATCCTCTTTACGGGTAGCGCCAAGCTGTTGCCGTAAAAAGGGTGCATCGTTTACGACGATAAGTCTCAATGGCTATCTTGTTTTGAAAGTTTCGTCCACTATCCGAAAGTGCGGTTGTTTTTATCGGAAGTAAAACCACAGGACTGCTGTTGATGTTTGTCTATCATGAGTACAAATTAAATATCTAGATCCCTTAGTACTTTCTTATGCAACAGATTCTCTCTTGAATAGGTAGAGAGATAAACAAAATTCCACCTGCCGCATTCCTATGATTTCGTCTCAGTTGTCCCATTGTCTACGTTAATTACATCCAAGGGGAAATACCTTCTCAATGTTACCATTTGTCACTTTTTTGTGCATCATTTATTGCTTATGTTTATTTAATCCATGAAAGTAGATTCCATTCTTGTGTGCTACATCCTATTTCAGCGTAAACTCGGCGCTGAAGTACACCTTCCCCAATCTGTTTGTACACTTTGTTCCCAAATATATTAAAGTTTCTTCAAAGATTGCCCGTTGGCAGAAGAAATCCTAAAATATCGACACTACATCAAATTGTTTATAAAAAGCAAACTATCAAACAAGAAAACACCCCTTTTTATCATTTCTGTTCAATTTGTTGAATTCTTACAGCAGCACACACAGACTGAGATAATACAGATAGCCTGCTGTGTGTATTCGTAAGTTTGAGAATCTGCAAACAGACAATAGTTGAAAGAGCTTTCCCAAGTGCATTCGACAACAAATTTGGTTTATTCATTCTTGAGGTAACGTGTTACGAATCCTATCGTCAAATTTAGGCTGAGACTGGCTGTAATTTCCTCTTTACGCAAAGAATCTTAAGAGGCGATCTTCAATTTCTGCTTCTCGCATCAGTGATTGTTGACATTGACTGTATGCGTGATAGAGTTTATTGTTCACCTTTTCATGTTGTGTACAGTTAGTCAACTTGCTCAGAAATGAAGCTGATAAAAACACCCACAGCTTGTACGTTTCTTCACAATTTCTGTTTTTAAATGTCAACTGCAGTTTCTTGTTCTACTCCCCCAAAGCATGTTGAGATACACAGTATTCAGCTTGTCAACTCAGCCTTTACATGATTGTGTAGACTGCATCGTTATTGCTGACAAGTGAATTCCGGTCTGGACTAGAATTCAATTGTAAACAATAACATTGCATTTTACACCGTATAGACGCTGTGTTGGCAAGCTAAGTAATAAGTGTTTTAACATGCTTTGGGGGTAGAACAGGAACTTGAAATTGACATTCGAAGCAAACAAAATGGTGAAAAAAATATTATATAGTTATTGGCCCTCTAACTAACAGCGCCGTTGTCGTGGTGTCAAAATGTCCGCAATAAACACTGATTGCTTCCTGTTCATTCTGTGGGAAAGAGAGTACGGAAGTCTAACATTTTATGAATTTCTTTTCAAAGACTCGATTGACTCTGCAACAGTGCCCCTTAGTTTGATAAACAAGCTACATTGCGACGATCGTCCGAGAACCGATTATGAAAAGCTGCTACATGGCACAGAGGTCATTGACATGAAGTGGGATGCATGCCGCAGTACTACAGAGAAGGCGTCTTTTATCGCGCGGTGTCTATCTCATCATTGAAAATCCCAACCATTGTCAATATTCTTAGCTGTTACACCATATACATGCCATACAGTTAGAAAGGTCCCCTACATCTGTAATGTTATTTCTCTTTCATCAAATACAAAAAAAAAAACTTCAGTTCCATTATTTAAGATAATCCGCACTCGGCTGCGGCTTGTTTTCTTACCAAAGTTTGACGGGATCGGTCAATTGGAAACAAGTATCCTTTGCTAATGATGGATTAAAGTAGCGTGGAATAGTTTGAATATAAGTACACAGTGCCCTAAATACCAGCACTTAATCCGTCTAACATCCGACGGTAAAAAGTTAAACGCTTACCACACAGTTCATCTACTTTTAACCAGACCGACACTACGTGCTCGTGTTTTCGACTAATCGGTGAAGTGGAATATGCATTGACGGTGGTTGGATAATTGGATGTTTGCATTCCTGGGCTCTGCATGTGACAAGCCATGTGGGCATCACGCCGGTGTGTTTGTTACCGTACCCCTGCAAGCTTTCATTTCTTTCTACGGCCATCCTGTCATGAATGCCATCATAGAAAGTTACTCATAGCGGGAACATTATGTAAAGTAAAGTAAAGTAAAGTAAGCCTTTATTGAAATCGTATCCCAGTTGGGATCTTGATCATAAAGTACAATAAAGGTTTTGCAAAAAACATCAATGAAAGAGTGTTTACTGAAAAAATCATGTCTAATGCCTGTGTAGCCTTTGCAATGAAAAAGAAAATGTATCTCATCTTCTACTTGTTTGTTTTGGCAAATTGGGCATGCTCTGTCTATTACATCAAGGTTTCTCATTGATAAATCTCATATTTAAAGGATAAGACTTACCGTTCAATTACAATTATATTTAATTACTGGTACTGATATCGTATTCCAAAAAGGTTGACATTTAGTTATACTTATTGCATTCTCGGATATCCAAGGCTGATGAAAATGCGTGTCTGAGATATTGTCACGTTATCAGTAGGAGCTAAAGACAGTAGTTGATAGCTAATCCGTACTTCTGCCATCAAATAGTTTCTTGCGCTTAAGCGTTTGCCACAGTTTCCTAAATCATTGACAGGGGAGTCCTCTTCTCCTATGCCTGAATCAATTTGCTATATAATTCTTCGTAGTGGATACTGGCGCTCTATAAATTCTTCTGATTGACTGATTGACTGATTGATAAAAGACCTATACACCTTTATCTCTGGTATTTACGAAGGCAAAACAATCGGATTCAGTGCAAGACTAGTCTAGTCACGTGGCCATTAGGAACACCAAGCTATTAGTTGATGGCTTCTTATACCGTCACTGTGGGATGACTACCAGGGTGTTGAACAAATTCCATACTTATGGCAACCCATGATAGGTATGACCTGGCAGCCTGTGATGACTGCCGACGAAATCACTCAATTTTTACAACAACTATTAACAATTAAAGAGCCGAGAACATCTGGGGTGGACGTCTCAAGTAGCGTGCCATAATTGATTATGGTAACCATGTCAGCGGTTTATGCTCTGGTCGTGATTGTTTACATCGTTTCCGTTTACGATCTCTATCAATGAAATGATATGTACATTCGCATCGTATTCTCCCAGTAAGCTTTTCAACACGAAAAACACTTCATGTGCCACTGAATTTTTCACTGACGAATGTTGCCTGCGCACAATCTGCCATGCTTACAAACTAAAGGGTAAATCGGTAAGCTACGGTGGCCCAAAACTACCTGTTCTCCGCATTCAAAGTCTGCGTCGCAATCAAATGTTTTTCTCTCACATATGTCTCTGCATTCAAAGTCTGCGTCGCAATCAAATGTTTTTCTCTCACATATGTCTCTGCATTCAAAGTCTGCGTCGCAATCAATTGTTTTTCTCTCACATATGTCTCCGCATTCAAAGTCTGCGTCGCAATCATATGTTTTTCTCTCACATAAGCTTATGTCTCCGCATTCAAAGTCTGCGTCGCAATCAATTGTTTTTCTCTCACATATGTCTCCGCATTCCAAGTCTGCGTCGCATTCAATTGTTTTTCTCTCACATATGTCTCCGAGGTATGCCTCAGTGTACGTTATTCCGCGAAGCATAATTTCTATCGAACAGCGCTATTGACAACGACGAACATTGTATCAAGTTATTTTCAATAGATTATCGATCGAAAATTTGTTTGGACGGGCCGGGCGCTCGTGTGTTGAGGTCACGTCATAAACATTTCCACAATAACCCATATATTGACTTATACACTTAAATATCAACATTGAAGGTATCCGTTGGTTTCCTGTACTGAAATTAAATCGACGACAATTTTTTTAGTTTTGGTGATACTTTTACGTACGTTTCGGCACATTTTGGCGCACCTCGGCGTAGTTTGGCGCCATTGTGAACGGGGGGGGGGGAATACACGCGAGTGAGCGAGACAACAGTGTATCAATTTCGGACAAAAGGATATCGATCGATAACGTTCACTGCACGATTACAGTGGAGACTCTACGCCCGTTCGCCTCTGTTCTGTGTTATTCTTGCAGTTTACTGGGATTTTCATAGTTAATATTCGCCAAAATTTGGTATAAATTACAACAACCTGACTGGTATTTGGTCTGTATAATTTAAGAGACGCTAACCGATTAAAATGGGTCAATATTAGACCCTGATTCTGCATATGCAAACGCTGTAAGATCGCCATTTTATTGAGGGCAAGAGCAAAAATTCAGCGATCGGAAAAATAAAATGCAACTAAAACAAGTTTCGTCGAGAAATTCAAAAAACTAAAACGACAGCAATTTTGTATATATATCAAGGAAACACCGTGCCACTTTTCACTATAATTGGTTCAGAATTGAGAAATTTGAACGAGCGATAGTTGTACGGTCTGTTCTGTACATTAAACGCAATTGTTTTCTATGGGAAATCGAGCAGAGTAGACACATCGTAAAATGAAAAATACATCTGAAAAAAACCGTTGGTTTAACTTTTTCATTTCGCTGCACTACGGCCCAAAGGCGCCCCATTTTGTACGGTATATAGCGTCCCGAATTTTTGCCACACATACGTGGAGTGCGCGTTCGGAGAGTCAATTTCACCTCCCGCGTCATGTTGAAAATTTCGCCGTATTTCCTTGCTGCACATCTAAATATTAATGAAAGAGCAACAGGTCCTATTTCCCGTATATGCTGCCCTTACAATTATAATATTTTGGGAAGAATTTCACAAGGAAATTCCAAAAATACGTAAGCGATAAGAGACATGTGCAAAATCAAGTAAAAACACAGTCAACAGCAAAACGATCTTCAACTCGTCATTTCATAAAAAAAGAGGGAAACTAAAAAAAATAAAACCATAGAGTTTTAGTTACCCTTCATGATATGTGTCATACCAAATATTATAAAAATAACAGCGAAATGAAAAAGTTAAACAACGGTTTTTTTCAGATGTATTTTTCATTTTACGATGTGTCTACTCTGCTCGATTTCCCATAGAAAACAATTGCGTTTAATGTACAGAACAGACCGTACAACTATCGCTCGTTCAAATTTCTCAATTCTGAACCAATTATAGTGAAAAGTGGCACGGTTGTTTCCTTGATATATATACAAAATTGCTGTCGTTTTAGTTTTTTGAATTTCTCGACGAAACTTGTTTTAGTTGCATTTTATTTTTCCGATCGCTGAATTTTTGCTCTTGCCCTCAATAAAATGGCGATCTTACAGCGTTTGCATATGCAGAATCAGGGTCTAATATTGACCCATTTTAATCGGTTAGCGTCTCTTAAATTATACAGACCAAATACCAGTCAGGTTGTTGTAATTTATACCAAATTTTGGCGAATATTAACTATGAAAATCCCAGTAAACTGCAAGAATAACACAGAACAGAGGCGAACGGGCGTAGAGTCTCCACTGTAATCGTGCAGTGAACGTTATCGATCGATATCCTTTTGTCCGAAATTGATACATTGTTGTCTCGCTCACTCGCGTGTATTCCCCCCCCCCCGTTCACAATGGCGCCAAACTACGCCGAGGTGCGCCAAAATGTGCCGAAACGTACGTAAAAGTATCACCAAAACTAAAAAAATTGTCGTCGATTTAATTTCAGTACAGGAAACCAACGGATACCTTCAATGTTGATATTTAAGTGTATAAGTCAATATATGGGTTATTGTGGAAATGTTTATGACGTGACCTCAACACACGAGCGCCCGGCCCATCCAAACAAATTTTCGATCGATAATCTATTGAAAATAACTTGATACAATGTTCGTCGTTGTCAATAGCGCTGTTCGATAGAAATTATGCTTGGCGGAATAACGTACACTGAGGCATACCTCGGAGACATATGTGAGAGAAAAACAATTGAATGCGACGCAGACTTGGAATGCGGAGACATATGTGAGAGAAAAACATTTGATTGCGACGCAGACTTTGAATGCGGAGACATATGTGAGAGAAAAACATTTGATTGCGACGCAGACTTTGAATGCGGAGACATAAGCTTATGTGAGAGAAAAACATTTGATTGCGACGCAGACTTTGAATGCGGAGACATATGTGAGAGAAAAACAATTGAATGCGACGCAGACTTTGAATGCGGAGACATATGTGAGAGAAAAACATTTGATTGCGACGCAGACTTTGAATGCGGAGACATATGTGAGAAAAAACATTTGATTGCGACGCAGACTTTGAATGCGGAGACATATGTGAGAGAAAAACAATTGATTGCGACGCAGACTTTGAATGCGGAGACATAAGCTTATGTGAGAGAAAAACATTTGATTGCGACGCAGACTTTGAATGCAGAGACATATGTGAGAGAAAAACGATTGATTGCGACGCAGACTTTGAATGCGGAGAACAGGTAGTTTTGGGCCACCGTAGTAAGCTGTCAGTTTTTAGAGTCCACTGATTTGATGTCACGAAGTATGGTGCTCCATACCTGATACACGTGTGCAGGAATTTGAAGGTTAGCGTAAGTCGGTAGGAAGGAAGTTAGGGGTTGAAATGAGTAGGTAGGTAGGTAGGTATGTATGTAGGCAGGGAGGGAGGAAGGGAGGGAGGTGGGTAGATAGGTAGGTAGGTAGGTAGGTAGGTAGATAGGTAGGTAGGTAGGTAGGTAGGTAGGTAGGTAGGTAGGTAGGTAGGTAGGTAGGTAGGTAGGTAGGTAGGGAGGGAGGGAGGGAGGAAGGGAGGTTTAATCTATGTTAGACTGTCTAATATTTCGCCTAATGTGAAATGAGTAATACTGAATCGCAGAAGGATATTCATTAGCCTTTGTCTCTGGCCTTCAGACATCCGATTAATCTTAAAATTCCCTTTTTCGATTCTTCATCCCAACGTCAGTAAAACAGTGCGCACTGCCAACTGACAGCTGTATTTGTAAGACATACTCGCTTGTTTCTTTACGCAGAATGTGAGAGCTGAAGCGGCTCCAATATGATGTGTTTTCTTCAGTGTAAATAAAACATGAACTGTGACCTGTTTATCGGCAGGAAAAGTGCGATGCCCGCTGAGGGCAGATTAAGGTTGCATAACACACGATCAAAACAAACCATTGGAAAGCACGAGAATGGCATAGCATGGTAGTGACTCAACTACTTATTTTGGACGCCAGCATTGTAACTTCATGGTTACATGCATGGAACCACGTGGTCATTTATTTATCATACCATTGATGTGTAAGCATACCTACATTACATATATTACGAATGCTATTTTGGTCGGAATTTTCCTGATAACACTTACTCATGTGTACATAAGCTCTTTCTTTTTTTCTGGATGCAATCCGTACATGTAACTAGCTATCTGTATTCAATATTTATGTTACAGTTTGTACATTTTGACCGGAGGCCATAAGTACTGAAGTCAAATAGAGTGGAAATTATTTATCAGACCGATCAGTAACATGGTGTCAACGTATTTTATCACGTGTTGGGAAATTAATCTCCGTTAACTATAACTTGCGATGCATTTTCCAGTGTTGTTCTATTTGTAAAACGAAGTTTCTTGTTTTACTGGCAAAAGCATGTGAAATACCCAGTACTCATACTGTCGACACAGCGTTCATGATTTGTTAAACGTCAAATGTGTTGTTTGTAACCTAGTTTTAGTCCTACAAAAAGCATTGTAGACATCATTATTTACACATGAGTTGGAAAATGCTTCGTGTTCAACGTGCTTCATGGAGAAAGATAAGAAAGAGTGCTCGTTGAACAGAACAGAAAAGGATGAAAATATTGTAAAAGTTACAGTTATTTCAATCTTAATTGGATTTAGGATGCCTGAACAGCTCGACAATCGCTCTTTGAACCTTGGCCAGGCAGATCGATGATGAGTCTGAGTATCCGGTAGATTTGTATACTGAGAGAGCAATCACACAATGATCACACTCAATGAATGCAGTTTGCAGACGGCATGTATTCATCAATAAAAGAAATAAATTAGAATAAGGGAATGATATAGCATCAGAAAGTGGGTGTGTTTGCTTTTAGTAGTCGCAGGTCTCTGAGACCCCGAACTTTGTCAACTTCATAAGCGGCGAATTTCCTTTATGTCTATGCGATTTTTTTTCCCAGTAGTGTGAAAGTGCGATGAACCGAAACATCGACAGGATGTAGCGCAATAAACAGCGGCAGAATTAGACGTTAATAGGAAACCTTGGGTCGTTAATTACCGTAAAAGCGACGGAAGAAGACTATAGTCTGATACCCGTTATGGCTTTCCCACCTACGACCTTTCTCTTGTGCTGCTTCGGTCAAGCACGGTCACTTAGGTCACAGCCCTGTGCCTAGGTCAAGGGCGGGGGCTCATTTCAGTGACTTCATTGAAGGTGAACGCACGATCTTCACAGCACGCACAACATAGGTACAGTTTTTGATGTTAACCCCCACAACTCCAATATCTGGGCCGAAAACTACATGTAGTTGATGCACGACTGGTTTTCAAATGTCTATTATTCAGTATGGATGCATTTACCCCTTCATGTTTATTGTATGCCTCAGGTATCGGAGGGGTGAGTGTGTCCCAGGTTTGACGTTCCCGGTTACACGTGTGCCACATGTAGAGTAATCAACACAAACCCGGGCAGCCAGATTATCTTAGGTTACAACTAGCACCAGCCCCCCCTAAAACAGTCTCAAGAAAACAAACAAACACATGGCGACAACTTCAAGTTCAGCAACAACAATAACAGCAACACAAAAACAGTATCAACAACACTTTTATTCTGAAATGACCATATTGAACCGTGAAGTGTTGTCGTCCTCTTGCTGTCTTTCGTAATGCAAGCGTGCACTCGTAAACTAGACAGCCCACCTGTCATTTCTCCCATACAGCATGTCCTGAGAAGTGCCCTGAACTTTCCAACCTTCAGCGTATTCATGCATAGAAAGTCTACCTTTTGACAGGTCACGGTGACGTCAGTGTTTTACAAAGAGTGAATGTCCGGTCTCTGCAGCGATCATGTCACCGTGTGATGTGCTTCGTCCATCTTCCTACAGTAAAAGAACAATACTGGCATCGTATCAACAAACTGGAATCGTCTTTTCGGTCCAAAACATTTCCATCGCCATCAGTTTTGGCACAGTTACCTACTTACAACGTGTGGTCAATGACTGGGTATTACCATGTTGGGTAAAATTAACGTCAATGAGGGATATACGAACAAACAAACGCATTTGGTGATTGTGTAAGGATAATGAGATAGTGGTTTTCATTTTCGAGCAATCTCGATTTTTGGTCGTAAGTTTCAGCAAATCAATCAAACCATGCTGTGCACTAAATGATCCGACCAATTATGGAATAACAGATTTGTCCATTAATGAATTATTCGATGAATATGGACCAAGTTGATGGAGGTGCATATCGGCAGGCAGACTAACTTTATTGGTACTTGCATTTGCCTTGTCTACTTCATAGACTTTTACATCAACGATGTAAATGGCCTGCAGCTGCTACTTTTCATGAGTTTATCACTAATTTTGTATTTAATGTCAACCACAGATTCTTGTTTTTCTCCCAAAAGCATTATCAACTTAGTCTCTGCATGTGTAAACTGCATACATATTCTTGACAAGTGAATTGTGGTCCGGACTAGTTTTCAAGTGTAAAAACAAATCGCGTACAGACGCTGTATTGGCAAGCGGTATTGTTCAGTTGTTGCAACATGCCTTGAGGAGTGCAACAACATGAATTTGACATCCGACACAAAATAGTGAACACATCATTCAAAGTTACTCTCTATGAATGTATTATCCAGTGTTTTGTGTTTTGTCTGTAGAATGCAACTTCTGGCTGTTCTCTAAAAGTCACGTATAACAAGTGTACAACATGTCAATAACTCATGTGGTATTTGTTGGCCCATGAATTTGAGTCTGAAGCAGAATTTATATGTCAACGATATACGATGCACTCTTTGCAAGGCGCCGCCAAAAGCTTGCATTTCAACATAACTGAGGGAGAAGAAAATGAAAATGTACATGTTGCATGTTGAAACGGAAAATTTATTATTTTTGTCAGAGAAACCACATTCTTTTAACTGTTCGATGGTCATAGAACTAATGTTACAAAAATAAACGTCAGAAAAGTGACTTGTACCGAATTACTTGTATGGATTTTTCAGGATTGACTCTCATTTTACATAAGTCATGGCTTGCAAATCATCAAGATATGTTAGACTTGCCGCCTTCAGTTGAATTTGTTAGCTTCTGTCTCCGCAATCGGACAGACAAACCAATAATCTACAAAACCAAGCGATATTTCTCTCCGATATACCGACACCCGCCAGACTGAGTCTCCAGATAGTTTTGATGAATCCCACCGCCGTCTTGCCTCCTCGTCTCTTCACAGTCTTCCCGATTAGGTCGTGTTTATAGAACACCACAGGCTTCAATTATTCTTTATTTTGTAAATGTTATCTGTCTACGAGCTGGCGTCTCTCGTCGGTCACAGAAATGATTTAATGGCAGTGTGTATCGTGATCAGTGCAGCTAAAGTCTGCTAAAGTCGTGTCGTTTGATGGTTTTAGCGGTTTTAATACCTAAATGTTAAAAATGATAAAAAAACCAAACCACTCCCCCAACAAAGCAAGGAAAAACGGTTGCTAATCAGGCAAAGCAAAACGCAAATGATGAGTTTTTTATTATCATAACCCAGCGGAAAAGTCAGGCAGTGACGCACATCGAAAGATTACGCTGTACCTGGTACGATGATTTAAACGTACTTTTTGAATGATTTGGCAATTTTTGCCGATAATTCCGTTCTTGTAGTTTATATCTGCAAACGGAACTTGTCCATAGTTCAATGGCTCACCCCTTCTCAATGCAGCACGTCCATTTATGGGTGCTACCAAAACATTCTTTGCAACAGATAAACTGCAATACATGTGATGGTCATGGTACAATGTTTGCTTCCGTTCTGATATTTGCTCCCTCGTTCTGGTTCGAACTATCCTTCCCTTCATAATGTAGCGACATCAATCATATTTCATTTCTTTCTTTCTCCACTTTGCAGATATTTTCCAACGGGACATTTTACTCGACTATTCGACCCTTGAGAGTGTTGCAGATCTTTACAGGGAAGAGCGCCATCTTCGACGTCGCTCATTGGGCTACACATACAAGAAACAAGATAATCACACACCTGACCTTCGTCGTCACCGACGTGCAGCAACCTCAATCCAGACCCGTCTTTGGCCAGGGGGGATTATACCCTATACCATATCGAACGAGCACTCAAGTAAGCTTACACAGTAACCACGGTTACTAAAATGTAGATGACGGTTCACCCGCCTCAAAAAGATTTTAGTCCCATCAACATCATACACATAGTCATTTTTTCAACCAATGACAATAGTTTGAAGATAGTTTTGCGATTGCAGAACTATCTTCAAAACCATAAGATCAAATATATGCTATTTGGCCCATAATTTTTATCATAAGCCAAAAGGACGGTAGCGTCAGATTTTGTTGCGATTACGACTATCATTGTTTAAGAAAAAATATCATATTTGCTTATACATATATATACATATATTCTTCTAGTTAATGTATCTTAAAATACAATGTACATGTATTACCCCTACAAACATTGCGCATAGTGTAAAAATATGCAACGTCAATATTGACAAATGAAATCTAGTCTGCCTAACCTTGTGACAATAACACACAGTGACGCACAGTTTGTCTCGACAAGTCGAACACCATAGCCATTTCGACATAATTTTGGGAGTGGAACAAGTAACGATGTTTTACAAACGGAACGAAAATGATTGAAATACATTAAAAGTCACTATTGACGTATGTCATTAATCAGATGCGTCATCACTTCCGTTGCCACCATTGACTCGAAGAAGGTAGACACAATGAGGGCGGTTTACCTTCAACCGTCTTTTGCCCGATGACACAAATCAACATCAGTATAATTTAAACATGACAAATTACTAAAGCTTTACCAGACCAGAACGAACAAAGTGATTACTAATGCTATGATGACCAGTCCGAGTGACAAGATAGTCGGAAAGCTATTACAGCAAGCCTAATGAGCCATATGGTATAATGCTAGGGTTACGTAGTCTTTGATAATCACCTAATCGGCCAATGGTAAAGAGGGACTAAAATACGTAGATCATCCTTAAAATACGTACTTCATGATTAAAATACGTACACGTTTATGCTTGAAATATTCAGCTCACGCCTAAGAATGCATTTTATTCCGTGCTTAAATACGAAGATCATGCTTTAAGTTCTGTTAAATTTCTACTTAAATATTAAGTTCATACTTAAAATACTTTAATTCATGCTTAAAATGCTTAGTTTATGCTTAAAAGACATTGTTCACGTTCATGTTCATGAACCATTAAACAGTTCACTGACTTTAAACATCAAACTACGGAATGCTTGGATTCCTGCTACATAAACTTATTACGCGTTAATTTGAACTGGAGAAAAACGTATGTTTGTGACCGTTGACACACTGATCTGGGAAGAGCATGTTTGATAATTCAAGTCTGGTTGATAAAGACGGGAAGAACCGAGCGACCACAAATAAATCAATCGATGCGAAAGATATACATTATTTTCAACTTTAACAATTCGGGAGTACTTCACCTAAATGACGATGATTGATGAATTGGGTTGTAATAAACAACCACTCATTGACATCTGACCTCGGAATAACTTATTTGCTCCGGGCCTATACCAACACAGACTGTTTTGTTTCATTCCTCACCCTATAGACTCGACACGTCAGAATATCTTTGACGCCATAGCGCACTGGGAAGAACACACTTGCATTAAGTTTGTGACCAGAACCGACCAGAAGGATTATGTTCACTTTCATCGCGGTAACAGGTGACTTGTTATTCCGTAGACAGTAAAGGGCGGAAGACTCTACTGTCTATGGTTACGCCTTTCTCTGTAAAATGTCTGTGTGTAAAGATTCAGTGTCGTCCGTTGACGAGTTACAAAGTCGACGTTTACCTTTCAACTCTATTGGCAATTTCTTCCACAGAAGCAATAAGATTAATTAGCTAGTAATTTATTTTATATATATATATATATATATATATATATATATATATATATATATATATATATATATATATATTGTGCAGCCACTTTACATCCTGATATGTTCTGCATTTTCTTCCTCTTGTTTGTGTGTTAGAGAGATAAAATGAGATATTTAGGAGACAAAATCGCCCACTTCTTACGTTATTGCTATCGATTGGATTGTTAGCGACTTCAATTCTACATCATGAAATACGCAGGATAGACTGGTTCGCATAGCATGTCTTCAACCACAACTCTAAACATCAGTCTAGCCATCACAGAAAGAGACTCTCGGCAGTTTTAATGTTCTTAGTCGACCGACAAAGAGTCGGAACTGTTTGTTCTTGAAACAAATTACGATACTTGCAATTTCGTTTGATATTTTTTTCCAATTATGGCATTGCTTTGTAAACGACCGTAAAGCTGATCGGGCTTTTTTATCCATGCACTTTTCGCATCTTCAAGGTTACGGCTGCTGACTGTTGGAGTTGTGTATTAAAGCTTGAAATATTGCGTACGGGCACACTCCCTCCACACACCAGTGTGTATGTGTGGAGGGACTGTGGTACGGGTAACTTCGACTTTAATTCTCATTATCGATGAAGTTAGACCGCCGCGCATCTGCGCACTGGGAACGGACATGGAATTGTATGCGTTAACTAAAACAGTAGCTGTTTGAATGAAATTGACTCTGAGAAATATCAGCAGATAAACCGACCGTGCAATTCGTAAGGAAACAAAACACATACACGCAAACACCGTTTTTGGTTCAAGATAAAATTCAACACGGTTCACCGACGACTTACCTACAGTTACGAAAATTCATGTCGACTATTTGAAGGGTGCTACATTATCGCTAACTAGACATCTGGAAATCATGAGTGCAAACAGTGAGGCGTGATGAGTGATTGAAACTTGATAGTTGTTCGTGTTTTTCGTTTCAGCTGCTGTTCCTATGTGGGTCGTTTGGGGGTCGGAAAGCAGCTCCTGTCCATCGGGCCAGCTTGTGACTCCTTCGGCATTATATTGCACGAGATCGGCCACGCCGTCGGTTT
The DNA here is from genome assembly GCF_041260155.1 of Ptychodera flava. Taxonomy (NCBI): domain Eukaryota; kingdom Metazoa; phylum Hemichordata; class Enteropneusta; family Ptychoderidae; genus Ptychodera; species Ptychodera flava. The sequence continues at coordinate 35,992,767 of NC_091946.1, read as the reverse complement.
CTGGCACGAGCAAAGCCGACCAGACAGAGATGACTTCGTCGAGGTCATCTCGGAGAACATGCGCAGTGGCGCTCGGTACAATTACAACAAGCTGAGCAAGAGTGAGGTGGGTTCAACAGCCACACACGTCAGCTTGTATCAGTTTCATGTGTATCATTTTCACATTTTCCAGGCTAGTGGCGTCTAATGTTGAAGAAATTTTGTAATTCAATGAGTTTGCTTATCAACATTCCCTGTGTTTTCACTGTCACGAGCTCTTCCTTCTCGGAACCATGTTGGCTATGTGAACACAGGTATTACCTTCTCATACTTGTTGTATAATATTTCATCACGCTTTGGACGCCACATCATCTCCTTGGCAAATGATGACCTGGCAACTCTAATTTTATTATTTCCTCAAAGTGAATTCGGTTGTTCAAGTAAATTATGTTATTGTATGCAAAGCTAGCGTGCAGTTGTCAGTACTAATGTAATATTTTCGATTTATTATCCGATGAAATGAAGAGAGAGAGAGAGAGAGAGAGAGAGAGAGAGAGAGAGAGAGAGAGAGAGAGAGAGAGAGAGAGAGAGAGAGAGAGAGAGAGAGAGAGAGATCCGTTTGTCCAATTTTTCAGCGAACTTTCTGTCTTTTTTCCCCGTGAAGGTCAACTCAATGGATCAACCGTACGATTACGATTCCATTATGCACTATGGTACGCATTACTACAGCAAGAACCGTCTATGGACTCTGAAACCCAAAGTTCAAAACGCCAGGATAGGGCAACGTAAGAAACTCAGTGATTTGGACATCATACAGACCAACCTTCTGTATCGATGTCACCGCAAAGCAGGTGAGCATGTGACATTTTATCGCAATGGTGGCGCTGTTCTGTCTCAACTACATCATAGTCTGCGCGACGGCGGCATCAACTTTCTGGTGTAAGCCGATTCCTGAATAATTGCCTTGTCTTCGCGATACTCAGCGTGACCTGCGTCCAACTTCTGAATGAAGGATTGAACAACTGAACAAATATTGGGTAACTAATATTCAGTCAACCAAAAACACGACAAAATGACGAACTGCGGCATGATTACCGTTTTTACACCTTTCGTTCGGTGACTGCATGGGCACACCGAAGTACATGACTTGTTTTGTACGTTTGCACTGTGCAATGCAGACTGGGGACTCTGATTTATCTTCGTCTATTCACATTGATCCTCTGTAGATGATATGCCGATTGGAACAGATGTGAAAAATATCACACACAGAGCTAGACTGTCTAATAAACGGCCAGGCGAATTTGGCAGCAAAAGTTTCCATCTACCTGTCGAAATAATTGTTGGCCGATGATTTTTTGACAGATCATGGAGCTGAGGAAGTCTGTGTGCTACCTCCATGGACAGATCTATCAATTCTTGGCGTGTTTGTTTGTCTCATGTGTTATCGTATTTAAGACATCACACTAAATTTCTTGATAGGTCGTGAATTGGTATTGAACGGATATATTAATGAATGAATGAGTAAATGATCAATAAATAAATAAATAAATAAATAAATAAATAAATGCATAGACAAATAAAATAGATCACACATAGATACGACCATGGAGAAAGGAATAGACGTACTTCACACGACCTCACCGTCCGAACAGACATGCTATCTGAGGATCGGTTTCTGAGAAACTTGCATATATATATTGATCATTCTTGTGTTTGTTTTATTCCTCTTTTTCTTTTAGAGTGTGGAGGAACGTTATTTCAAGCCGAAGGTTACATCATGTCTCCAAATTATCCCTACAAGTATCCAGGCAACAATACGTGTCATTGGGTCATATCCGTCCGTGAAAGTTTTACCGTTACCGCCGAATTCCAACATTTCGACCTACCAGGTAAGATAATTTTGCATTCTGGAACATATTCTGTTCCTACCAACTGACAGGACGGGGCAGTTTAAGTTTTGACACAAGTGTCAAGAATCTCGCGAGATTTCCCTTATGCCCCATAATGCTTTGCGAGCAAAGTCTTTGAATATTAATGCCAGACATCTTTTCTATGTAGATTGCGGAACTTTTAGACCTGCGTTCACTCTTCCAGATGGGAGATTTCTCTTAAGCTAAATCCGTGATTTATGGGCAAACTATGCACAAAGTATTATGCTTTGGTTTCGTCACAAATTCGTGATAAATTCTCCAGTCACCTGTAATAAAACATCTCATCGTCATAGACCTAATATTTATTTATTTTTCTCAGATAAGGTGAATGGTGAGTGTGTAGACTACGTCGAATTGCGTAATGGTAGGGGTGAACTCTCACCCCTGATAGGTCGTTACTGTGGCAACATACCGCCCAATCGAATCATTGCTGATGGCGACAGTCTGTGGGTGAAGTTTCACACAGGGGATGGCAGATTTCACGATAAAACTGGCTTCTTTATAGATTTCAAATCAGGAGGTAAGAGATTGTCTTGCTCGGGTCTCTGCCACGATAGAGAAATAAAAGATGTAAAATGCTTAATCGATCATCGTGTGAGTTTTCAAACAGTATGAATAATGCATAATTTGTCGCAGTTTTCGGTATTAAAATATCCCTGATAAAAAACAAACAAAAGATAAATTATTATCATGGATTTAATACTGAACGGACAACGAGGTGTGCATTTAGGAAGTAAGTACTACCATAGAAAAAAGTTTTACGTCTAAGAATATGCCTCTTAAAATTTAACAAGCCTGGCCTTGAACACAGAATACTCAAGCGAACGTCTTCAAATTTAGCGAAACGTTGTTTTATATGAATAACCCGTAGGGTTTATTTTAGAGAACAAACGCTCTTTTGTACATTCACACGTTATCCGTGCTAAAACGAAGACAACGGGCCTCCCCATACTATTTTTGCAGCCCCTTTACTCTAAACGTGGCACATTAAATTGGTAACCATTGGAAAAATAACCATCCCGTGTGTACTTCCCAGCCTGCAGACAGGTTCTGACCGACAAGAGAGGGTCCATACAGAGTCTTGGCTATCCGCTGCCTTTCCCCGCAAACATGGACTGTGTCTGGCAAATCTCCGTACCACATGGATTTATTGTCACTCTGGCGATACGGGACCTGTACATAGCAGGTAAGCCATCGCTCTAGAGACAAGATAACGTAATTTTGATATCATTGTGACTGTACACGGTACATCGTTTTTGGTGATGTTCGAATTGACAAGTCAGAACTCGGCGTGTTCTCATATTAACAGCATCGTTGACAGAGAAGTAGACGAACTCAGAGACAGCGGAGGATAGAGAGAATTTACAGAGCTGCTCGGCAGATAGACTGATTAATTATACTGAGGACGAAACGCGGACAGACTAAAATAAATATTTCAATAATTAACAGACTACAGGTTAAATAGCAATCAGCATGGCCGCGAATATGATCTGAAAGCGTTTATACTCTTTACGAGCGTAGAGGTTACTTGTAGCCAAGGGAAAGTTAGCATTTTGGATTTTACCCTCATGTATACAAAATGTAATAGCATTAGAACGCCAGTCTGCCAGGATAGCCTTTCCCCTAGATTTCATACGAGACTGATTGTACAGCCTTTCCCCTAGATTTCATACGAGACTGATTCTATAGCCTTTCCCCTAGATTTCACACGAGACTGGGTCTGATTCTTTCTGACTGGCATACTAAACTTCATTTTTGTCTCCTGGCGTTTGTAGAGAGTGGTCCCGGATGTTCCCGTAACTACCTCTCAATCATCGATGGCGATGACGACACTTCGGAAATGATCACTAAAATTTGTCAGCCTCAGAGTAACGTTGGAGTCGCCACCAGTGGGTCGCATCTTAGATTGAGATTGCATTCTGGTCTCAGGCCAAATAACACTATTGGAGAGTTGCCAATGAGATTTGACGCCACCTACGTCGCTAGAGGTAAGGTGAAACACTCTACAGTTAAACTTCAGCCGGCCAAAACGTGTACAACATCATTCATTGTCGACTTAATCGCCATAGCCGTTCACACCCCATGACAAATACGGTAATCGACACAGCATCTTCCCAGCCACTGCCATCACCATGGTAACCACCGTCAACAAGTCAATAAGTATCCAAATCACTACCATTATCATTACCACAAATGTCACCATCACGTGACCACTTTCACTGCAAGCATTACCACATCACCCACAACTAACATTCAAAACAGGAACATAACCATCGCAATGGTAACAAGAGAGATACCGCACTAACCTCGTAATACGTGTACAGAAATAATCGTCTCCGTCGTTGTCTCGAAACTACCGTCACCATCGTTACTAACATCAGCACGGCAACTGTCAGCACCACCTTTCATGACCATCATCACGCACGTCACGTCATAACCACAGCAACTATCACTTCCATCATAATCATACCAACATAAATATTAACACAACCCCTCATAATACCTCTCAACCGTCATCACAATTTGCAGTGAATTCAGAGATTGCGTATTTATTTGTTTGTTATATCATTGCTCGACCACAATATAATTCTCCTTTCTTTGTAGACATTGACGAGTGTAGCGTCAACCAGGGTGGATGCGAACAAGCTTGTCTCAACCTCATCGGTACTTACGCCTGCGGATGTAGATGGGGTTACCGTGTTGCCGAGAACAACAAAAACTGTACCGGTAATTGGCCGTTATACCTATAAATAGTTCGAGATATCCATAGCCTATTTTGCTGAATGTCAAACAATGCAAAACGTGCACTAATTCAATGTAATTTATACGTTATGACGAAGGTAAACGCCCGTATTTTACATCCAGGGCACCTTCATTAGCATATAATGCAAAACAATGTTTGTACATAGACCCTAGATAGAGTTTTTCTCTAGGGTCTGTGGTTTTTATTAGGTAGCTAGTTCACAAGATGTGTTTCAATGGCATTGTACAAAACATTGGAAACATAAGCCGCGTGGCCAATTTCTAAGAAATCTAACATCTTTTAGAGCACATTGTACGTTTTCTAAATGTGACTATATCATGTATATAAGTCGAATGTATTCACTGATAATAGGTGTGTAGTTTTGTGTCTATTATCGAGTGAAATTTATGAAATACTGGCACGGCACAGTCCTACTTCTCACAGGAGTATGATGATCGGCCAAGAAGCAGTCGATTTTCTTGTACACGGAGCGGATTTGGCATTCAGGTTGTAAAAGAAAATACATTTTGTGCATTGATTTTCCTCAAGGATTTCTATTTCTAAGATCTAAGACCTACTTTTTTTCAATTCACGTTACAGATATCAATGAGTGTGAAACTAACAACGGCGGATGTTCTCACACGTGTAAAAACTTGATTGGTGCTTACGTCTGTGAATGTCCCACCGGCTTTTATCTTGCACACAACCAGAAGGAATGCATAGGTAAGCAGACTATAATCGTCATTTCATATGGTTTTCTTTTGATTTATTTCTCCATCTGTCGATTTGATCGCAACTCTTGTCACTATTTAAGTAATTTCTCTCACATATTTAAATTTATTGATCTCTGAGTATTCTATGTGTTCATTTCCTCATCCGGGTCATCTTTATTCTCCTCATAAAAATTCTCTGAACACGGTCTATCTGTTCTATGATCTGAAGTCGCTTGCTCGGATATTTTGCTATTTGTGATGTTTTCTAAGTTTTCTGGCGACTCTTGCCTCTCACTCGTTGCCATGGAATCTTTTTCTCCATTCTCCTCTGCATCGGTCGCATTTACATCCGACTCCGCTGCTGTAGCAACGGAAGCGTCAGACTCCGCGACATTCGACCCATCGTTGGTGGCAGTAGCATCGTTATCAGCAGCTGCACTCTTGGTTGTACCAGATCTATCCATTTCGTTATCTGCACCAACAGAAACAGCTGAACTCGGGTCGGAGCCGAATAGCGTTTCAACTAACGCGTCTTGCTGGTGTCCCCTTAGTGAAGTCAAAAAGTCGGGGCGCTTTCGAACGCAGACAAATGCAACGACAAGACGAAAAGTTTCGTTTATCTCCTTGAATATGTCAGAAGTTGAGTCAGGAGGCGAAAGTTCCTCGAGTAATCTGAGGGCCTCCGCTTCGTCGAATTCGAACTCACGGTGTACATGTGCTCTGAACATATCCAACTTTTCACAAATGTCTTGAAACCATTTCAAATGTTTCAGCCTGTCTACACCGAAACCGATTCTTTCGGTGATTCCAGTCACCACAGATCTGACTCGTTCGTCTTCGTTTATTCGTAACCATAGCGACTGGGCGTTTTCGACAAGTATCTCGCCGCCACGATGAGTTAACTGGTTGACAGTATCAAACAGGATTTTGAAAAACTCCATACAGTAAAGAAATGTCTGTTTCATTATAGTTGATAGCGACGGAAGTGGCATACTTAAGAAATCTGTTTCAAAAAGTTTTTGGAGGAAGAAGTTGGAGTTGTCCTGGGAACGTCTCTCTGCGTCAGACAATGTCCTTTCGAGGATACCATGCCCCGAACCCATTTCCTTTACGCCCTCTATCACGCTTTCAAATTCTTCCGTTATTTCGTTGTTCAGTTTGTCGACGCCATCGTGCATACACTGCACTACTTCCTCAAGATCGTTCACTGTTGAAGTTATTCGGCTGAACTGTTCCCTCACCGCCTCTATCTGCATCCTTAGATCTTCCAAACCATACTCTGCATCTCCACAGTCCATTGTATAAAAATACAGAAGATTGTCAAATCCAAGCGATTAGTAGGGTGTCGACAATTATGGAAAGATATTCAATATTTTAGCCAGGGTCTAAGTTTCCTCTGTCGCTCTTCCTCTTCTTCTTCTTCTAAAAACTTTTGTTTCAGTTTCTCAAGTTGTCCTTTCATCTGACCAACCTGCGATGTCATCTGACAGATCTTTCCGTCGATGTTCTTCAATCTCTCTGTTTTTCTGATGATGAAGTCTTCGTTGGATTGTAAGTCTTCTTGCATGCGATGGAAGTCATCACACAGCTGTACCAGTCGCTTTTGTGTTGCCTCCAGTCTCTTCATCGATTCATTGGCGTCTTTGACGTGTGTCATGACTATCGACAAGTAATGCCCGATTCAGGACAAACCGTCTAGTGTTCGGTTCCATTGTTCATTCACTGATTCTGAAAATTCGTGGATTCTCGCGCCGAGAACGTATGTATCACCATGATCACGGCGCTTGTCTCGCGTGCCGCGTGAACGTGATACACAGCATGCACAGGCACGCCAACGCGGAACGTTGTGAGCAATGAGAACGTGGGCAGACTTTCCACGCTAGTCGTGCCAATCGACCACTATAGCGTTTCTCCATCATTCAGTGATTCTTCAATGATTGTTGCAGTGACTTCAATACTTGTTTCAATGACTCGAATTATAAAATTGTGTTTCGAAAGGATCGTCATCGGAGGCGTTACGATAGAAGGAAGGTTTATCAGCTAGACATCTGATGTGGTTCACGTTGCTTCTATGTCCGAACAGCGTTTGTGACAACTACCTGAGAACTGTGTTTGAATCCCTCGGTCAGACTCGCTGATATGCTCATGCAACCATCACGCGGCATTTGCACGATGGACCCTCATTACACATTTCACTAATAAAAATTAAATTCTTGCCGTTTTACTGACGAGACGATCGCGTAATAAATATTTCATGCGAGACAACGAAGTAACACAGATATTATTCACCTATATCCCGTACCCTCATTTCTGTTGAATCACCTTCATTAACGCCAAATAAAAACTTGTTCATTCAGCATCAGTTTTCACGTCTCGAGATGACAAAGAAAAATACAGTACTTACCGGCGTATGTTTATTTCCGTAGATGAGAACGAATGCGACGTTGAAGAACGCAATGGTTGTGACCATCGTTGTTCTAATACGTTGGGGGCGTATCAATGCTCCTGTTATCCTGGTTACATCCTACGTGCCGACCAGAAGAGCTGTGAAAGTAAGCCTCTACGCATGTCAAAGTTAGACTAACACGTAGAGCTTATGACGTAGCAGTTTTTGCGTATGACGCAGCAGTTTTTGCTTATGACGTAGCAATTATCGAATGGTTGTTTGCTTTTTGTGTCTATGTTCTCCTAGCTCGTCTTTTGTGTTTGTGTTTCTCTCATTTGTAGAAGTTGTCTTACTCTGTTCCACTTTGATTATTGTGATGTTGTTTTCATATATCTATAATAGCTTACAAGCTCAGGCTCGCTTGCGCAATAACTTTAATACTTTATTTGTTTTAGTTTTCAACACGGCAAGAAGCGTACCAACAGAAAGAAAGAGCCTTTCCGCTTTCTAAAAGTTCATTATCTGCTCATTATAGTGTGGTATGTTGGGAAATACAGCACAAAAAGCATTTACTAAGCTTTGTCCGTTAATTATCAAATGATGTTCATTCTTTTCAGAGATTCAAAGATGCGGAGGGTATTTTACCGAGGCAGAGGGTACGATGAAATCGCCCGTGCTTTCAAAGAACAACCACAATAATAACACCATTGATTGCGTGTGGAGTATAGCCGTAGGTGAAGATAGCAGCGTAGCGATTTCGTAAGTAGCGCCAAGCCGTATTTACGAATGCTCGCTGATAATTTATCCCCGTAATTAAACAATAATTTACCCCCTCCTGGTCCGTGATAGACGAAAGCAAACTTGGCATAACATAGTGTACTCGGCTTCGCCTGCTACATGGAGCAAAAATTACAAGAGTCCATTATGGGCTGGCAGGGGGTGCATTATTGCTATTATTTTATAGTGATGGCAATGCCAAAGAATTTGTAGATATGGAAAACATCTGGGGGTCACAGTACTGGATAGTGAGATGCGTTATCAGTGTTCATCTAGGGGGTTAATGTCACGAATTGCACTGGTATTGACAAGGCTATAATATAATTTGTGATAAAGAAAACAGACCAATTACTTAGCGGTTGGTCGACCGCAAGACTCCCAGGTAGAGATTCATGGTTGAAAAAATCGGAGTTGTCGCCTTCCCCTTTCTCGTGGCTCGCCTACTGGACATCAAACCTGCTTGCACTGCTAACAAAGTGACCTGTGCCGACTAAGTTGCCGTTGGTCAGTGCTCGCGACCTGCTTTGCGGACAGTACAAGAGATTCTAGGCAGAGTTGCGAGACCTCCTGTTCCTAATCCCTAACCCTTAACCTCCCACCCTAGAGCGCCAATGAGCTTGGATATTAGACAGACAAATATCAGACACGTGAGTGATTTGGTACGATTGGTACAGTTCAATATAGCAAGGGAAGCGAACGATCAAACAGCCAATGAATATTGACAATCAGTAAATAAATGAAGTTCGTTGCATCATTTTGCGAATAATCCTGAAAATTATGATGTAGCTAATGCAATTTGACTTCTCTCTTCATCTACAACTAGAGAAAATCAGTAAAACTACGTACAGCTTATGTGTCATCGTCCTGTAACAGCGAACAATTTATGCGAAAATGATGTCCTATCTTCTATTGTCTATTTTCGCAAACGCAGAACCGTCCGAAACCTTTGAGGTGATAAGTGACAGAAAACGAAGATTGCGTAACTTTCAACATATTGTTCAGCGGCTCGAAATTTCTTTTCATTTTCCACCCGAGAGTACGGCGACTTCCCAATTCTTCCGATAAAGCTTATATAGGTGCCCAAGTAAATTGACGTCCATATAGTATTTGTCAGGTCGATTCGTACCATTTGCTCACAAAGTTATGCATTCAATGAAGCTGCAACTGTATAAATCCTTTAATGTCACCCCGAATTGAAAAGACACATACAAACACCAATCAAACTTCAAAGAAGAATTTCCTTCTGAAATTTTAACCAATCGCATTTGTTAATCTCTTTGTCGATAATTTTAAATATGTAGACTTCATATCGATGATTGGCCGAAGAACAACGAAGACTGCGTCGACTACATAAGCGTCCGTCAAGGTCACGGTCCGGAGGGAAGGTCATATCGGATCTGTGATCCGTCTGATTGGCCGGGCGACTACAACACTCACTCACAAGTGGTCTGGATAAGCTATCACTCTGAGTGGCCGCATGGGGGCGCATTCACGATCTACTATCGGGCGGAGCGGAGAGCGAACGTGGGATCCCATTGTGGAGGTGTTTTCAATGGTAAGAATCCAGCTGAAAGAGACCATCACTGTTTATTTCAATACTTGTTACTTTCTGCAATCCATGCTTTGTAGCGAGCACTGAAAATGAATTGCGTAGAAACCATAACAGGCTGCAGAACGACATCAGAATATTTCTCTCAAAGACATGACATGTTTATCTTTGTTGTTGCTGAACAGGTACGACTGGCACTTTGGAATCACCCGGGTTCCCCAACAATTATCCGAACAAAGTTGACTGTGTATGGAAAATCACCGGCAAGACGATAAAGTTGGAGTTCGATGTGTTTGATCTTGAGAACCAGGAAAACTGCCGTTTTGATTTCCTGGACATCAGTGACGGATCAGACAATTCGATAGGAAGGTAATTCAAGTAAATGGTGTGAAAGACGTACGATTGAGGTCATTGTATAAAATATTGTGAAGTAAATAATCACAACGGTGACTAAGATGATGAGATGGTTGTAGTGATGATGATGATGATGATGATGATGATGATGATGACAAAATAATCATAATGGTGATAATGTATGAAGGCGATGACGTTGATGATGCTTACTAATGATAGAAAAAAGATGATTACTCCATGATTCTAATCTCAAATTAATTACTTCTATTTATCTAATTAATTTCTTCTTTAAGAATGATTTTCATGACGAATATTACAAACCCCTTTTTTTATTTGTTTATATTCTTTCCTCATATTTATTATTGCAGGTTTTGTGGTGTCAACACGCCACCACAGATCTTAACCTCGTCCACGGGTGAATTATGGATAACGTTCCAATCAGATGCGTCTGTTCAAGGACAGGGATTCCGGGCGTTTATCGAGGTTGAACTTTGACCTAGACACTTCATAAAATGATACCTGCCACTGGAGATGCGACCTTTGACATTTATAGGAACTATTTATTCCCTTTAACTGAAATATGCAACATACGTTTTTTTGAACCCATGCTGATGAGCCGTACAAAGTTAACTTGAAATCAGCAAATTTGTCATTCCAGACTTTTTCAACGGCTTTCCACACCAGCGTACAAAAAATGAACACTACTCAATATACTAGCTGCGCTAACATTCTAGCCGTAAAGTACGATTTTGCTTCATATGCAAATGATAAACTAACAAATGTAGCTTCTTGTCCGTCGACGAAATTCATCAATATGTCGGATCCAGAAAGCTCGACATTGGCCGTGCTTATGTATTGGTAAAATTTTGGTCGCAATTTTAACATATTTATTATGCTTACACATGACGCAGTTTATCTCCAAAAAGGGTAGGAACACTGGTTTAGTGACTAACAATTAAGTGAAACAGAACTTGAAAACAATTTGAATGGTTAAGATCTATAGACCATTCTTTTTCAAGAGTTATTTCACGTTTCGTCAGAGAACGTGAAAATACGAAAAAGGAAACTTAGTTTGCGCTTTTCACAAATGATTATGCAATAACAACTCTATGACTGAAACAACATTCTGTGGGGATGGAATGAAGGTAGAGACATGATACGCCATCAGAACCGTGACGTCATTGGTACATGTACTGAATTTTTGTTGGAACGAGCACGGTACGGTACTGTAGGTACAGCAGTTTTCTTGCAATACAGTTTCAGTCAAAATGTTACACAAACTCCACAATCGCGTTGCCTCATAGACCCACTTAAACCAAAGAGGGTCTAAGATTGGCTCGATCTGACTGTCAGCAGGTTCAATGAAATGCGCCAGTATGTTACGAAGGCCAGCAGTCATGGACTTTATTTTCTTTCTGTGTAATTTGATGTACTGTACGTATTGATTGAAGTCCACATAATGGGAAATTATGGCCAATGATGAGATTCTCCATTGAATGAATCATGACAGAAGACTTTGTACAGCTGGTTGTTGTGTTGAACTGTAAATACTTTAAAACTTTTGTCTATTATGTGCCTGCTACATCATCCTCATTTAAGGATCACTAATCAATACTTCAGAATCATGTCAACATTTTAATAATCCTTTTTGAACTTTCCACAGTCGGGTACACATGGTGCTATTTAGAGAATATTTTCAGGAATCGTGCGACGAGTGTAAGGAACATTTATGTAGAAATGATACACAAAATCCATTTCTGGGTATTATACATTTTTATATAATTATTTAAGTGCTTGAAAGTTATTGTACAACATATGATGCAAGCATGAGGTTTTGGCTTTACGCTCGTACACAGTAGATCTCCAAGGACAGGTGGGTCACTGCTCATGCGCAATAGTCTCAAAAGGACAATCAAAGTTATGTGGAAAACTTGACGGAGCCATTCTATCGACTAAATGTAGCGAGATCAAGCAAACTTGCTTAATGTCCATTTTATTTTGACGAAAACAATTAAAAGCACAGTTTTTTGATTTAATAAACCGAGTATTCATGTAGCGATTAACGTGGTTTCTATTGCAATACATAACTACTGGAATTTGCCAAGTAATGTTCTTGCAATAAATTTATGAAGCGTAGTTGAGGTGTCACAGCGCCATCACTCAAATAAAAGCATCTATTATACATAGTAATCGGTGTCATGCGGTTATTATTCCGAGTAAGATTTTGATGAACACATTTAGAATGGTGTAACTCAAGAGTACAGTGTTCTCGTTCATAACGGCGAGGCAAGGAATTCTTTCTAATTAGACAAATTAAAAACTATGTACCTTTATTGATTGTCAGTATTTACAACTGAAGGGCATGATAGAATGAATTCATTGTAGAAAGTTACTAATACCCTGTAAAATTTGCTAAAGCCAATCAACAGAGTGAGTGTGATTCATACTCTGTGCCGAGTGTTACGACCATAAAATGTTATCATTGTGTAGTGTCAATGATTTGATGGATACTTCGTGACATAATTGGACATGCGCCTTTCAGATTACGGATCCAGTAAAGCGTGGTCAAATAGTAAAGGATTTACCAGAATATGGCACACAGTGTTTTAATTTTATCAAACCAGAAGGTTGTGTGAATATATTTCACTCTTTTATTCAACCCGAGGATCCAATGTCTTAGTTTTGCCAAACATGTCCAACGGTGTATAATTTCATTTTCTCCCTTTTCCATGTCCGTGTATATCACTTCCATGATAGTCGAGAGTTATATTCCTCAACTGCCATGAGTCTCCTTCACTTTGGGTGGACGGGAATACTCCGGGCGTGCAAAATCTTTTTCCCGTTGTTTTGGACTGTATGTGTATGGAGCGCGAAAACCCAGAACTGGACCTTGCCATGAACTGAACATATCGATGAAATACATGTGTTTGTCGCTCGAAGCGTTTTGATCGAATCAATTGAACGAGAGATGAAAATTACCTATACACGAAATTTCATATCGTATGATACTTAGACTTGCAGGAGAATCTTAAAAAAACAAGATATCTTATTGAGCACTTTCACAGGCATCGCGAGTAGGTCTCACCTATATTTGCAAGGGTTTAACTTTCGAGGCGCATGCGCGGCACGCGTTCTCAGGCTGTTCAAATCGGGTTTCAGAGGAAAAAACCCTGGTTCAAACATCAGTGCTTCAGTATTGACATTGATTACTTACGTGATCTGTTGTTCATCACTCTCTTTTGATAACTGTTTCTGGTTCATCAATTTGATAAACAAACTGCCCCTTTAAATCTCACTTTCAGGGAGGCAGAAATAATTAATCGCTGAAAAGCCTCCAAACAACCCCCCTCCAAAAAAGCCCCAAACAAACGAGAGAAATTGTGAGATCAATTCGAGTCCGATTCCAATTTCAGTCAAGAAAGGGGTAGCTTTTATTAAAACACTACAGCAATCACACAGTGTTTAAATAAACACTTCCATGTTCACATTAAAGAATCAAGGTTGGCCGAAAGGCAGATGTCGTAAGTTTGGTATCAGGCAAGATTATGGACGAGCAACCAGTCCGTATACGTCTCAGGCAATGGTTTGCTCAGTGCAACAAGGGAACGAGCGAAACTGATGGCATGAATATTTAACATCCCTACACTATCAGTAAAAAAAAATTAGAACTCTGCAGCTCAAGAAAAATATCACAATGCCTTTGCTCTAGGCTCATTAGCAGGCAGTACACAGAGTAAGTGTAATTAACACGATTGGAACTAATTTGGATAATTGGATGGTGAAGTAGTGTCGGTTTTATCTGCAAATGTAACCTCATCCACTTTTTTTTAAGTTACACACTTGTTTTTATGAGTAATTTGTAATATCGCAACATTCAGCTGTAGGGCACCTAACACTTTTCATACTTGAAAAATATGAAGATCTATCCCATATTAGTTCCCGCCGTGTTAATTGTACTGTGGGAGATCAATTCATGATATGCTATATTTGAAAGCAGAGTCTGCTGAATAAATTTGATCTTCAAAGATGATTAAGTTAACGCAAGTTTCAGTCTCTAGCAAGATATTCAGTGACTTCTTCGGCCAATGGGTGAAAGCAAAGCAGATATTTCTTTCGTCTTATTGTGGCTACAAGTCGGAAAACTGCATTGCCATTACAATTATCAAAGGCTTGCGATGCAATTTAGACGTGAACTGACAGTCACATTTCAACACTTTCTTGTTTTACTACAACAGAAAAAAAAGGAAGACAACTTTATAGCAGAAAAAATCTTTTCTGTCAAAAGGCCGGTCTGTTTCTTATTTTAAAGGGAGGAAGTCGTTGGAACTGCGCCTGTGCGATTTTCTTGTTTACAAACCTAAGTTTCATGCACGGTATCGTATAAAGATGCATCACGTCAATTTAGCAGCGGCATTTAAATTTTACCACAGACGTTAACTCTGTTTAGGGTCCATGATTTCACGATGTTCATCATGATAAACAATGTCACGTTTCACGTTTCATCAATCGCCAGCGTACCTTTGGATAGTGTGTGTATATTGGTCGTGTGTGCATTCCATCCTGATTGCAGTTCCGACCTCCCCTCTTTAAAGGTATACAGTCGCCTGATCTGACTCAAAGTCGTATGGGACATACAACCAATGTAATTACTGTATCCAAGGAACGATGGTGATTGGTGAAAGTTAAAACATGTCTGTCATTATCTACATTGTACAATTTAAATGTTGCAGCTATAATGATGAGGTGCATCTAGATATCGTAGAAGGAATACATTCTTTGTAAACAAGAAACTCGCGCAGGCGCAGTTCCAACGACCGTTTCCTCCCGTCCTTTTTTTCTCTTATGACTCCTGTTTGTTTTAAGTGGCTAGAAAGATGCTCTTCTGGGACTTCATTATTCGTTCATCTAGCACCTTGACGAAATAGCTATCTGCTTGTGTGAAGGCAATTTTATGAGACTTTGTGTTCCTAGGTCTGTCATGTGACATAATATATAAGCTTATTTACTTTACTATATGTCCATGTTTGTTTCGACAGCGTGCATATTGTTCCTTAAAACAATAAAAAGCAAAACAACAGCAACAACAACAACCCTCTTCATATTCCAGTCTTTATCCGAAGTCCTCAGTGAAGTGTTGAGGAGATGGTCATTCAGACGTGCGTGTCCCTGCGGTCACGTCCACTGCTTTTCTCTAGCAATATTCACAAAGCCGTCCACGCGTTTCATTAAA
Source organism: Ptychodera flava (assembly GCF_041260155.1). Taxonomy (NCBI): domain Eukaryota; kingdom Metazoa; phylum Hemichordata; class Enteropneusta; family Ptychoderidae; genus Ptychodera; species Ptychodera flava. Next base: position 35,977,105 of record NC_091946.1, on the reverse strand, counting down.
AGTTCACAAAAGTCACTTGCGTTCCTGTACAGGGCCAGAAACCTCTCCCTGGGATCGCCCAATTTGCCAATCCTATGTGGGTCTACGCATTCATTGTAGAGCGCCCTCTGTCGGTTTCGAAAGTGTTCTAGGTCTGCGTCGAACGACGGCCCATAGTCTTTAACCTTCTGCCAGAGTGTTCTATTGAAATGGTCGTATAGTTTGACGTCTGCTTTAGTCCAGTTCAAAATCTTGTCTCGTAAGTTTCGGTCGACAGCATAGCGTCGTTTTTCTGGACGAATTCCTTTCGGCAGGTAGAAAATATCATCCTCGTCCCAGCACAGCAACTTCTTCATCAGCAAAAGGGATTCGTCAAAATACTCAGTGAGTAAAACCAAATCAAACTCTTTATCAAGTTCTCGTATCTTTCTGTCAACTTTGGTCTCGCTGTTATGATAAATATGATTAAGACCAAGGGAGAAAAGCATGCCATTCTTGAGTTGGAAATACATGAAAGGTTTCTTTTTAAAGTAGTGATCGGGATTTTCAAAGAACTTTTCTATCGGATTCGGGAACTTATTTAATTCAAGGTGTTCTGCTACCATGTAATAACCAAACACAGATTCAAATCTCGTCACAGGGTCTCGCAGAATCGTGAGATAACGTGCGTTGGGAATAACAGCATCCATTTCCGGTTTGTTAAACCGGGCGTGATTGGCTATCACGTTGTAGACGGCCGCAGTGGCGTTGGTCTTTCGTTTTCCCGGCGGAGAGGCAACCATCTTCCGATCGAACGGGCTCACCAAAGAAAACTTCCCGCGCCATGTTGGTATGGCAAATCTCAGGTTATGTTCATAGCCATATCTTTGGATAATTGTGTTGGCTGTTGTACTGGCTGTCTTGTGTGTTTTCAAAAAGACTATCCGATTGCAAGGCTCACAGGTAGAGTTCGTCTTACTACTGTCCTCTACTGTGCGTATCTTGTCCACATCACCGTGTTCAAGGCCAAGGGAGGTGTTGTAGTTACCCTTCAAATGACTCGTTTTTACCAGGGCTGTGTTTCTGAAACGCGACAGATTAAAATTTTGTGGAATTAGATTGTCTTAAGGGGACACGGTATGCAATGGGTGTTGTTAACTTAATCGGTCAGGCTGCACAGTGGGTGAAATATCCCATTATACAGTCTGATCTAGGTAAACGGAGGTCAAGCCTTGAAATGTTAAAATTTCGTCAGTACAAAGATTTAGTTGAATTTTCAAAACATGACCTACAAATCTTTTGCCATCCGTATCCTTACCATGTTTCACTATCTTGAGGAATAACAAATTCTGCTCGGAGGAAGCAATTTTACTAAATTTTGAAAAAATGATATAGTCATCGCAAGTATGGTACGATGAAATAGGGTATCTTACTGCACCTGTGTTTTCCAAGTAGTATTAAATTTTTTAAGTGGTTATTCTAATTTGACCCTGTTGGATTTTCAATACTCATTGACTCGGTATTTGAATAATGACAATTTTGCGAAATGATATCAATATGTATAAGCAAGAAGAATCATGTGTAATTTCACATGCAGTGAGCGGCACGGACGGGTACATAAATAAACAGACGAAGGAGTGTCAACATCGTAATACTTATAAACCATCAACACAAATAAATGAACTAAGTAATTTGCCATAAAGTTTACAGTTTGCCTATTTCACCGGCGATCCAAATTAGGATTCTATCAGTCATTTGCTCGTCGTTTTCGAACCGTGGCCAGGGTATAGGCGCCATGCATGTTGCTCTGCCCATTGCTTTTAATATAAAACAATTAATGCGAGCAAAATCTATTGTAAAACGTGGTGGGCGACTAAAATTATTCGAAGCACTGAGGAGTTGCATCTCTAGTTTCGGTTGTCATGAAGGGACGTCCTCACCTTATCACTGTATTTTCTGTCGACCTCGCTGACTGCGTTGACAGATCGACAATATTCTTCGATCGATGGACTATACTATCCGTGTTCAATCCCAAAAACCTGCTGAATGCGAGAAAGGCGACGATGCATGCTCCGTAGGAAAGAGAGAGGATGAGAAACTTTCGTGAAACCTTCATATTGTCCGCCCCTGTTTGTCAATCTTTGGCCGATGCCGTTTTGGCGGGAACCTGTGGCAATTAACAAGACAGAAAAAGTAGGTTGTTACTCTGGTCTATCGTTGAGGGAGCTCTGTCGTTATCACTTCTTGGGGACATCTATTGGTATATAAAAGGGAAATGACGTAAAGCCATTGGCATCGTTGCCTCTCGCCAGCAATATTTGTTTTACTGTCAAACTCAGTCAATATAATGGATAGTTAAAGTCCGCTACGTAGGTAAACATCATGGCATTCATCGCTCCTATAACTGTGATTTCGTGTACATATTACACGTAGAACACATCACCAATCGGGGAACAAAAAATTCAATAAACCTCACTTTCCATATCTACAGAAATGCACTTAACGGAGAATAAGTTGTTTTTATGTAAATAACCACACAGTGTATGGATGTTAAATATTTTATGACAACCAATTGCAATATGAATTTAAATTCATACCATCGATGATTCGAAACCGCCTTGAAAGCGTCACAAGCTGTAATGTTGAGGAATTTTCACTATATTTATTATGCTCTTAAAAAGTATATTTATTATCCTGTCAAAATTGTCGAAATTGCCTCTTCAACTTGTCATCAGCAGGTTAGTGTGTGTGTATCAGCAAATATAGATTTATTGGGAATTGAAGATAAACCAAAACGTGCATTCAAACACTGCGGGTTGTGTTTGCAAAGCCCAATGTTTTGGATTTCGGCATGTCCAAGAAGAAGGCGACTACGGAGGATATTGCAGGGAGCATATTTTCTGGAACAAAATGAAAGTATCGTAAAAAATATACAATTATTGTCCCTTTAACAATGCTGCTAATTAATAGCTTATTGGTATAGGGACTGTGGCGATACTAAATGTTGACGAGCTGAAATTAAATACGAGACCTTTGTGTGGCGTGTTTTGTATGCAAATACTAACAGAACAATATTGTCAAAACTTCACCAATCGATTAGATATTTCCGTATTTCATAATTCTCTTCAGCGTGTGTATCAGCCCAAACGATCCAATGTGCTAAATTTCGATTGGATTTATTTTTTATTAAATAAAATCACAAAATGATATTTATTTTACTTTCTACCTTCAGTTTTCGTTGTATGCAATCTTCATTGGTAAGTGTTTCTGACGTAAAACAGAATTTCATAAGTAGATCAGTAAAATTCTCAGAAGTACAAACATGAATTTTGTTTGGATGCCATTAGACTATGAAAAAAAAAATGTGACGTAGCACAGCATTCTTAGGGACAATGATGTTATTTTAACGAGTGATGCAGTATATCCTGCGGCAGTACTTTTCACCAGCGAAGCGAGTGAAAAGTACAGCGGGATATGCAGCATGACGAGTTTGACCAATAAAATGATGATACTGGCCTTTTTACTCCAGTTTTTTGCCTCCAGCATGATTTTGACCCATCGTTCAGTAGAAAATGAAGTATTTTGACGACAGTATTTGGGAAGTGTAGACTTTTTGAACCCTAATTTTCCGCAAAAAATATAGAGTTTGTGATTTGTACTGCAATTCTATTCGAACTGTCCAAGGTACTCAAATTTGGGATGTGTCCCCCTCCCTGGTAAGAAATATAACAGCTCGGCTTGTCTCGACGACACGTAGTCATTACGTCACACGAAATGCAGAGTCGACTTTCAATCCACAGCTGAAGATTTAATTTCAAATATGAAGTTGGTTTGATTTTGGAGAAGGTAAGATATCTAGCTGATTTGGAGTACAATGACAATGTTCTGTCGTTGGCTAAACAACTTTGATGCAGCATGACGTCAAATGTTCTGAATCAATACTTCAGCTCTATCCTATAATGATGGGTAGTCTGCTCAACACAACATGCAGTACGGTATGACTTAAATGGCCTATAGTCTCGGTAAACATGTGTGGTTCGGTTTTGAGATGTATGCATAATTGTACACAGCTGTATCGGCAGTGACAGTTCTATCTCCTGTGGCATTGAGGTAGCTAGCTCAATACTTGTGCTGTTTATGTCTTTCGTGTAAGACATAAAACAAAAATTTAATGGCAAGAGGCTCACCTGCTGGGGCAAAATAAAAAATAAAAAATATGTTTCCGGTAGACCAAACTACACCAGTAAAACCAGTCGTCCCTAGATGTTTTCTTCGCATTTCCAAATAAATTAGTAAATTCTCTAAATTTTACCTGGTTCTAGGGTCTCAGCTAGCAACAAGAAAAATAAACAAAACATTGAGCCCTCCGATCTAACCTGATTTTCTGAGGCATGTTACCGGAAACAAATACTTTTTTTTTTTAATCGGCCCGACTATTAGCGAGCCAATCACTGCAACATTTTCAGGTTGAACTTAAGGTACTGTACGTAGCTGTAATTTTTTATGATTTTTTTTCATTATTTTTGGTTTGTATACCATCTAAGGTTTCTTGTTCAATTCCCATAAGAATGTTGCATATTGAGGTAGAGAGTATCCAGCTTGTCGACTATACCTGTACATTTACAAGCTGCATGGTTGTTATTGATGAATGACAATTTATCCCGATAAAAATATTAAACTATAATATTGGATTTTACTCGTACTAGCGCTGTGTGATTACGCTGAATAGTGGGTGTTTCAACATGCTTTAGAGAACAGAGCAAAAATTTGCTGTTGTCATACAAAACTAAACAAGAGTTTGAAAAGCATATCATCAAAAGATACAGATTGTCCCTGACGCATTTTTTGTTGGCGTGAATTCGACGATATGTCTCTCAAGCAGGTTTTGTCTAACGTGACTTGTTGATTGATCAGTTGACGCGTAATTTGAATAAAGTTTGTTCCCCTTTTTGTACCATAATGGGATCCATGGTACCATGGACGTAAAATACGTTCATGGTAGCATTGGTTGTACTGGCACACGGTGATTTGTCTTCGTGAAGACGATGTATATCATTTGTCGAGCAGATACGTGTCGTGGTGGGGGGTTTGGGTAGTTCCCGCGTAAAAGTTGGGCCGATAAACGTCTTGTGAGAAAAAAAATGGCAATATCAATGCACTACTTCATTGGATTGGTCAACATAGAAGGTAACTCAAAAGCCCTGTAAGACTTACATGCAACTCTACTAAAACCGCCTTTTGTTGGATTTCTGTTCGTGTTTTGTTCTACGAGAAAAAAAGTCACCGGGCATAATACAAAGACAATGGTACGACGGTTGGGACTATGGACATGTTAATTCCAACGTTTTTGTTGTAACTCGTTGCGACAGCTTACTGACATGCCAACGCGGACTAGAAGTGGTACGGTCGACTTAAGTTTAATACATGGATTTGCCGAGAAAACAAAATACATTGAGGTAGGGGCCAGATTTGATCATAGACCCCCAAAACATCCGTTTTTGGGGGGTCTATGATTTGACCATGGAGGTAGGGGCCTGATTTGACTACCTCCGTGATTACAATTGCCACATACTTTTTGACAACCATCTATCTGCGTGCCATATCCATGAATCGACTATGATCAACTGAACAGCACGGAAACGTGTTTTTTTTTTGTTGTTTGCTTTTTGAGGGCGGCGGAATGTATTAGTCAACGATGAATGTTCAGAAAACGGAAGGCGACGTCTTCCAATCCATGGTCCTGCACTGCTCGTGTCTTCAGCCATAAGGTAGGCTATCGGGCAATTGGACCCCGCGCCGATTGGACAAGTCAAACGGATTTAATGATAGAAGATATAAATTATTTCACATTTTGTTCGTCATCTAACGTCCTGTACCACTGACGGGCATTATAAACACTAAGCAACGTGGCCTGCAGCGCTGAACAGTGAGTGAACATGGATGTAATGGAGTGAAGTACATTACCTGATTACGAACGGTACATTTGCGTGGCGAGCTTTCGGGCCTAAGGCCGATACACAGTGTTCATCTAAGAATTCATGATTTGCTAGCGAACTCAAAACATAAAACTACGTATTCTAAATCAAAGCGATGAACGAATAGATTGTATGAGTTTATAATTTGGTAAAACCTCGCGGTCAATCATGGGGCCTAATTGATTTGGGTCCAATCTTTGCCCACGTCTTAGAATGCGTAGACAACAAAAATAGCTTCCATTTTCACAGGATTATCCGACTCCGCCGTACCTCACTTCAAGATTGTTTGACACGTTTGCAAATTGGCAGCTTCATTACTGACAATTCTGGTTCAATGAAACCGCGATGCAAACTTACAGTATATATCACGCTTCTAGTTCCACGTACTGTCTGTGATACAGCCACGGTCCCTCCATCACGGAGATCGATACAACAACTTTGAGTTAGCGAACAATATCATGCTCCAATATTCACACGATACACTTATTTCAACGTCACATTTACCTTAGAGGGGAGGCAATCTACATTCGCCTCTGCAAGCTGTGGTGTGTCTCCGCTGTATCCTTTCCCGGCAATGGTGTATAGTGCTAACGGTAACTACATCGGGTGGATAAAAATCGTGCCCTTGCTCTCGTAAATAAAACACTGAGGACGCGATACAAAAAAACCCCACTGTTCAATAATCTTTGATATGTTAATTTCTTTTGTTATACCACTTTCAGTGCTGTTCCTCTGGTGCGATGACGTAACGCTCCCTTCGTTTGCTCCCTGGGCTGCGCGCTGCGTTCGATTATGATCCTCGGGGAGCCCTAAGTGACATCATGACGTTACGATGGGACTCCCCGGGGAAGTGGGAAAATCGAACGTTACCGGGTGAACAAAATGTCAGACGACAACAACAATAGAATGACTGATTATATTATATCAGTGCAGCTGTGCCACGATACATTGTTATGAATATGATTGGATGAGAACTTGGGCAATTTCTCGTGGTATAACCGCCCTCAGCGGGGGGTTATTGCTTAATTCTACCTTTTGAAAATGCTACCAAAAGCCATGGCGTTTATTATTTCCAGTTGTTTTTTACATTAATCAACTTATTAAAATCGGAAATTTTAATTAAGATGTAATTAGAAGTCCACCTTAATTAACGAATCTATTTTTAAATTAATTTGCTGTTTGAGTGGGACCAAAATAACTGACTTTAATTTTGTCTATGGGTGAACTTTTTCAGGCATTGTCAAAGGCGTTGGTTTGAATATTGATAAGTCCCATAATTTGCATATGATTTATGCATTTAGGCAAAATTTCCTCAGATAAGTACACTCATTAAAGCGCAGGCAGTGGTCTTCCGCTTGACTATCTATATTGTTCAGAGTAAGGTTTTTTGGTCGTACGCGTTAATCACGGTGTACCTTCCTTGAAGGAGCGGGTAAGGGAGATAACATTTAGGAAATGAATGAATGAATAAATACTATTTAAATAAATAAATGGGAGTTGAGTACTTTTTAACAATCTCTTACAACTAACTTTGCGTTATTGTTATTGACCTTCGCCGTGAAGCCAGCAGAATACAGACCCTCATCCCCCGTTTTCGCAACACATCATCCATGTCACAATCAAGCAGGAGGGAAACAAAACTACAAAAATATAAAGACAAGGCTCGTGTACTGAGAACGTACAAGGCAATATTTCGGCTGAATTTGTCCATCACTCCCATTAGGACTCAAACTTGAAATCTGGCCAAGTTGGGTTTTAGCTGAGTCAAACCTGGGCCGGGATGGTTTTTGACCATGACAAAATTTTGAATCGGTCGGTTTTTGGCCTAGATGGTAAACGTCGGTTTGGTTTATGCCGGGCTGACTGGAAACTCGTTAAACCTTCTGAAATGCTCGAGAAAATAATGTAATATGTAATGAAATATGTAAACTGAACCCGAAAATTGTAAACAATATTTGTCGTACCTTATTTTTGAATCCCTGTTAACTGAAATTAAATTCTAACGGATAATCAGAAACTTCATATCTATTTACATTCATTTGTATTTCACTCGCCCACATGATCTCAGTAAAAATCATTTTTTTATTTCGCGATGTAAGAAACTTGACTTTGATGGAAAGTTTATTCTGTAGTGATGAATGCCAGTCATAACTTAAACATAAAAATCACAACTCTTAACTAGGTCATCGATAGGGCCTAAAAACAAAACATTGAAGTGATGAAAGAGTGGCATCACAAACGTTTAGAAAATTATTAAGTAGTGCTAAAATCGTTTGAAAAAAAGGCAAAGGAAAGTAAATTGGCGTTAACGCAAATATCTAATGAGGAAACCATTGTAATAGTATTGTTGAAGACCAGAAATGAGAATATTGACTCTAAAACTTTGTGATAGCATCATGGTAACATAAGAAGGCACCAGATTTGACTTGAATTTTCAAAGAAAACTGAATTTCTGACCGTTCAAGATGGACAATTTCCCACCAGGGATGACTACTGTGGCGACCTAGTGAATGATACAGCATCATTCTGAGCATGTGCAGTACAACGCATGTGCAGTTTGGGAAACAAATCAAGCTACGTGAACATGTTTTAAAAAAATTGAAAATGTATATGACGTCAAGTTTCAATTAATGATATTACATAAAATGCCTTTGCTCCAAGCTCTATCGCTTGCCTAGCTGCAATAACTTAGGTCCTCGGGCCGTGCACCGGCATCTCCTTGTTTGCTCTGTAGCATCGGCGATACACAGCCAACAAGGCCGTCTAGAACTTGAAGATGCCGGCGCATGGTCCGAGGGCTATATACCAGGCTATAGTAACTGGACATTGTCACACATTGCTGCATGGTTATGACATCATCATCCTCCCGACATTCCTAAATGTGATGCATCCCATACTTTAGAGTCATCCTTTCTGTGGCATTCGTGAATAAGAAAGTCCATTTCAGATAACAGACTAATCCAATATGAAGCAGCAGACTTTCCACACTAGGTGGTCAGTTCCCGCTACTGATACCAAAGGTGTGTGTCAAGATGTCGCCATACAGTAAGACACTTTTTCATCAGCATCGTTTTCCAACAGGGCATCTGGCCTCCTCTTCCTCCATCGGATATTGAATTTTCATGTTTTACGCTCACGTCACATTCGTCCTGTTTCAAAATGACCCACGATTTATATCCCAGACACATGTGCCGACCCAATGATTGGTGTTTGTGGTCACACTCATTGGCTGGACCCTGTCTCTTAGGTCCAATTAGTATGCAATATTCACATCACGGCACTGTGATTGGTTGCCTTGTGTCCTTGTGTTAGCCTCGTTCTGTAGTGTTCACTGCCTCGTAATGGAGTGTCTCATGTACTTCCTGGCGACCGTTGTGGTAACCAGTCATTTAAAGTGTTTGCACCTGGTCACAACTTACAAAGACAAAGGCAGAAGGCTGAGTTTGCCTGAGAAATATTCACTCGTTCAAAAAAATGCGTGTCTATTTGTCTCCAAATACTTGCCAGTAACAATTAAGTGATATTTTGACGGTCGCTGGTGTGAACTAAAGTCTCTTCTCTTGTAAATTTGTTCTGAACAAAAACATTCTGAACAATATCGAACATATCAACAGTTAAGAAATAGGGTTTGTGAACCATGTAACACCCGTATGACGGGCCGTTTTCAATATCCGAGCATGCCCGACTGCATACCACGAATTATATGCTAACATTGCGGATTGCTATAGATGTACTGCGATTGGTACTTTCACTTTTGGTACGCTGCTGGCTAGCCTTAAACCCATTGCTGAAGTATCGGGCGACCGGAGAACCTTCCAACATTTGTTCGCTTTTTGGTTGGGAAAAACAATTAATGTCAATAATAAGCGGGGAGTATACACGTTGTCATATTCTCATTGCAATATTTCAATCCATTTTTGTGAAACTATATAGTGGACTTCAAACTATTTCTAAGAGATCATCGCCAACTGACTCAAAACAGTATGCCTGTTTAATTTACCCTTTCTCCTTGTTTTGAATGTTATAGATATTTTCTCGAAAGGAAATCGAATTATCAGTAAATCGACCACATCGACACCGCTCCGTCCAATATAATGATATTTACAGCATTTTTATTGAACGCCCCAAGTTTATTGGTGATTTACTAGTAATGTTAAATCGAAAGGGATGCGATGTTTAAAATTTGTTTCCTGTAGAGTTTTATGCCTCTTTGTCTTATGTGTGCCTTCTGAAAGTTTCAGCCTAACCCTTTCCTGGTCATCCCTCATTGCCAGCCATGGAGGCTTTCCTCATTTGTTTCCTCAGCTCTCTAACCCTTAAATTTCCTTGTTTCTCTCTCTCTCGTTTTCTTTATTTTTGCAGTTGCTTCGCCTTTAACCCTGTTATAAAGTTTTATATCTCAATACAGCACCGCCAAGCTTGTCTCTGTGTTTCATCCTGTAACTTGTGTAATAAATTGACTTTGGTAATATCGTGAATTACAGGCCAGTGTATCTACTTTTTTTAAAGGGACTAGTTGAGCGCCCTCTACGGAACCTTAACACAGCAGCCACGCTTGTTATTTTCCCATTTTACATTCGTTTTCACCCATCCATCACAACCCTCTTTTCAGGTGTTTCAGTTTACTGCATGCCTATAGTAGGTTTTTCTCCAATGTTTCTATTTGTGTCATATCGTAGTATCTTCACTTACTGTATTGCTTTGTCCAATCGTTCCATGCTGTGGTGCATTTTAAGTCTGTCATTCAATTATTCTCTTGACTGACAGTCGTTGTTAGCCATTTCTGAGTGACAGCAATCCATGCCAATTTTCATGCAACTGATACAACGACATCTGTATTTCCCTCAACTTATGGTTCAAACGTATCTTCATTAGAAATCACCCAAAGGACGTTATTAACGATTCCCGGATGTACCTGGAGTATTAGACTAATTTTCACAGGTCATCGATCTTATTACACAGCTATCAATTTCGTTTGATTCACTCGCATCTTTTACTGACCATGAAGATTAGCTGATAGGGGTGTCTAGATTTAATGTATTACAGTAATGGTCGTATCAACAAAATGATTGTAAGGCGGTATTAATCCCTTTCATTTGATTGCTGATGATTTTTCATGAATTGATTTCATTTTAATGGCACAAATATTCACGTCCGAAATCATTAATTCTTCTGGTTAATATAGCGTTAATATAGCTTCTGATGTAAGTCTACGAGCCGTAAGGGGAAGGTATAAATATGATTGTTCCTTTGGAAAATGAATTTGCAAGTTCTCCGTATTATTTCTCTTAATAAAAGAAAACTGAAAAATATGTTTTTAGGATCATAAGGAAACAAAGTCTGGGCGACTATCACAAGGACAGCAAAGAACAAGTAAAGCTAAAAAGGGAAACACACCCAAGTTTGAAACCATCTTCTTGACAAAATTCTTAAACGAACATTCGGATTGTAGATTCCGGCAGTGCAATTACGATTCGATGACCAAACGTTCTCATTGCGATATTATATGTGGTATCTCATAATACCCATAAAAATCTCTTCCCTGCCGAATAATTTTCATCGTGTCCCGACACCTTCCGGACGGTGAGAACATGTGCTGCTCTAAGAAGGCGCCCTCAAGCGACAGATCTCGTGATCAACCTACCCTTCCTTCCCTTAGACTATCCTCATTGAAGAATTAAGTTGTTGTCTAAAACCTCTACCTAGTTTTGGCATGATACCTCAAAACTTACGTCTAGCGTCGTGCTTTGATTTTCTGCCAAAGTCATAAAACTGCATATTCGACTGTGGAAGGACTCAACCGCGTTACTCGCACCCCCTTGATACTAAGTCGATCATTAAATTTGCCCTTCAAGTAATTAGTCACGAATCCCATGGGAAATACTTTATTATGCCCAAATACGGCACACGGCTTAGTCTCCTCGATACTGGCAGTGTATACAACATGCATCTCCGCCCAAATAAGTCACATGGTGACGCAAATTATGTAATGATGTAGCCTACCAGGGTTGTGACGTCATAGACGTATCTATTGGGAAGACGAATTTTAAACTAAATGTGACAGAAAATGTGTACATTTAGAATTCGACTTTTGGTTAATTTGTCATGTTTGTTGTGTGCCTAACCTAAGAGCTCGAAATACGCTGGTGCACAGTGCACTATGCATGTCAGTCTTATCTCAGTGCAGGTAGATTGCTTATCCAATATTAATGTGTACACTGTGCGTTTTTAAAATAATACAGCATATATTCTGACTTGCACCTGAAGATGTCAAATCTATCTGCATTTGGTTGTTTTAACTGGCAAAGATTACACTTTTAATTTTAGTTTTAAAGACAAATAAATTGACTGACTGACCAAGAGATCTGAGAGAAATTTCAAAACACAAAAAGGTAGATATACATGAAGCACCATACCGTTCGAGACTAAGAAGTCTCATGGAAGGAGATACGCTACAGATACATCAAGCAAAAACAGGACACTGTATGATAACTGGTTGATGCCTTTTGATATACCATTGATAACCTACAGGAATAACGCGCTAGGCGTGCAGGTACTAAAAAGATGGTTAATGATGATGCATAGATTGATAATGTGCATGATGAAAACAATATTTTTCAATCCCCTAGCTGTGCCAAGACAATCGGACATTCGGCTGTAGTCAAACTTCGATACTAACCATACTAGCATCGAGGTTCGACGACGCTAGAGTCTAGAAGTTGCCAATGGCTGTATTGGTTGAGTATCGGAATGTGAGGATAGTGCATAAATGTAAGAGTGTATGTATATATATATATATATATCCTGTGCAAAGTCGCATCCCCATGAACGACAGAACATATGGCCTTGTCGTTTGTCTATACTTGCCATCATTTCGCAGCAAAGTCGGATGTTTAGAAAGGGATATGGAAAGCTAGAGCCAACTTAAAGAAACTTATGGGTTAAAATACACTACTCGCAATTTGTGTGTTAATATACATGATTTATACAATTCGGGAACTGTAACATAAAAACTATCTACTGTTGATTGACCAATCAGAGTGCTCAATTCAGGGTGTTTTATCTACTCGTAAAGCCTTGGTCACCAAATTCCAGAAACGAATGACAGCGCCGTAGTAAAGTACTGTCCAATCAAAAGTGAACATGTCATATTCTGTAGACATCTGGTACGTTTTAATATTCAAATTTGGTAACACAGCGGAAACCAGCTGCAACACAAAATCTGCTGTGCCCTAGGGCATTTATATAATGTGCCTTAGGGCATTTATAGGATGTTCCATTACATTGGAAGGCTATTTCACAAATAAATGTGTTAATTCATATCCTAAACATGTTACATTGACAAAGGGGACGGTTGACGTAAACATATTGAAAACGAAAATATATCAGTTAGGGGCGATAGTTTTTAAGTCGGATAAAACCCACGTACTCGGGCTCTTCTGGTATATAAAGTCCAACCCTACGATAAAATGTCTCGGCCTGCGGCCTCGACATTTTATCGTTGGGTTGGACTTTATATACCAGAAGAGCCCTCGTACTCGGGCTTTATCCTATACATAAACCACTTACACCCATGGCAAGTATGTTTCATTCGGCAAGACTTGTGATAGCTTGGGTCTATTTTGAACAGATTAGCGAACGTTAAATTTGTTCATTCAGATAGTTCAGCGTCAGTGTGAAGACTGGTTATAGCCTCTATAAGTAAATAATCTGCAAAGAACGCCCTAAAAATGAGCTTTAAGAAGAATTGACAAATGACAAAGCATTTGGTGTTCAGGGCATGGGTTGCGTCAATTCAGAGAAACGCGCGCTATTTTCCGAGTGAACTCAAAATATGAATTCATCACCCCTAATGCAGCTACGGAATTATCATCTCAAATTGATTTATTGATTCTGTGATAGTTGTAAGAAAACTGTCAGGTTACGATTCAATCTCTACGATTTTCTTGAAAATCCAAGCTGACGTCATAGCTATCGTTAAAGGCAACATCGTTTGAAGGATTAACAGTAACTAGGAAACCCTACAGTGAGCAATGTCAAGTTGAATTTCGATATCATGAAGTCTCAACAAGCAAGACTATCTACTGAAAGTTGTTGATTTAGAAGTGAAATAGCGCAGCTGTAATGAAGAAGACAACTTTACGATCTAAGAAATAAAACAGAAACATTCAAGAGGCTTGCGTGCAGAAAATCAACTTGTGTGAACGTCATACGGGTACGTCACATTACGTCATAACACTGGTGACCTATCCAATGACCAGTTCTGCCGATAAATCGTTGTTTCTGAGTCATAAATACTTCTCGGCGGTCAATTGTATTACGTTTGTATCGTCCATGAATTTTTTTTTACTTTTGTCCGAGCAAGTTAACTGATAGATCCGTCGGTTCGCTTTACCTGTTTAGAGCCTCTTTGGGGAAACTAAGGTTCCGCGCATCGGAATCGGAGGCGTGTGGAGGCAATATAAAATTGTTTACTCGGACAGGGGGTTTTATGGATGAACAGAATTACGCACTTGCTACTTCCTTGCGATACGAGCTTTGTACTTATCAACGGACGGTGAAAAGTTTGCCTGTAGAACTGCAGCTGTAGTAGTAGCGCAGTCTGAAACCACAGTGTAATCTTCCTGACATGCGGGAATTATGTGAAAATCTGATATCGTCTATTAATTTTTGTCTGTGCACAAAACTAATAATCGAATTAAAATACAATACGCCTCGAGGACAAAATATTCGAACTCTCAAATTTTTACTTTTCTTTTCTGGTCTACAATTTGTGTGGGCCAATTTCTGAAGCTCTTTGGGTAAAATATTACCCGTCAATACGATTGGGACTAATTTGGGATAATTGTATGGTGAAGTGATGTAAGCTGATCTGCTTCTCTTTTTAAGTTCCACACTTTTTATGCAGTAATTTGTAATATTGCAACATTCAGCTATAGGGCACCAAACACTTTTGGGACATATGAAAAATATAAAGATCTAATAATCCCAAATTACTTACAATTGTGTTTATATTTGTAAAAATCAATCAATATTTTATCCCTACAATGATGACAGGCATGATGGCCATTTTGAATATCAAATGTCGGTAAAGTTAAGATAATATGTTTCTCTAGTAGAAAAAATTTGCCCGGCTAGCCCTGATTTATATTTTTGATTTTGAAATAATATGGCTGAACGTATCCTTGAAGAGACTTTGAGCGAAAGTTTAAGTATTTCACTTTGGAGGCGCATAAAGAAAATAGGATGATTTCGGACAAATTTTTTCCACATCCTACGCGAAATACTAAGTTCAGATATTTCATAGAGTAGAGCTCATATTGGAGACGTCGATAATTCATATTCCAGTCAATGATTATAATTTTGTCTTATAACTTGCACGTCTGACAGGTAGAATGCCCATCGGAGTTAGTTTCCTGGGTACGGACAATCGATTTTACATACTTATACCTTATGTGTTCTGCGTGTGTGGAGGTATGTGACGTGTTCACTGTCTGAGATCTTGTTTTTGAAAAAAAATGAAAAGTTAATTTTGCTCAGAGATTTCACATAGGCTATATCGGCAATTTCGCATTTCAAATACTTTTGTTATTTACACAATGCCCTAGTGCAGTGTGGGTATATTTTACTGTTACTTGGTGTCCCATCCAGCGCTAGGCTTATTCAACAAAAGAGGAAACATTGCGGTAAATTTTAGGCATTTTTTATCTATTCATAAAATTTACACGTCGACCCTTGATTTTTATTCTCCGTCATAAAAGAGAAAGATTGAAAGTTTATCAGAGGAAGACTAGAGCAAACGTTAAAAATTTTGTTTACCATGAGCTCGATTCAATCTCATGATGGCGCTCTATCAATTGTAAATACTACGCGGTTTCGAATAGGGATGCGAAAATTTATGCTATCTTGAGTACTTTTAATGAACTCGTAAATGCGTTAATGACGAATCGAATTCGTTATCTATTGCATGGGATTAATCTCGCCTAATCTCTAAAGGTATGGTCACATTATCATTCAATTGAAGCGACTATGTCGTTACTATGCCGTGGCATTGAATGTAGATCTTCATTCCATCTCTACGGTGAGGGACCGTCTCAGATCGTCGCATAGGTTAAAACAGTGTTTTTTGTTAGGGCGAGGGGGGGGGTGCAATTGACCTCAGTTCAATTAGTGAACTTACTCTCACATTTATTTTTAAAACCGCATTTCCCCCCTTTTTGATATCTTTTCTTTATAGTTTAGAAATTACACCATGGAGCCAAAAATGGAGCCCGTGATTGCCGATGCCACGGTTACACCGACTACTTGAAGATGCTATCTGGCCAAGGGAGTGTCAGAGTAAACACAAATAACCTGGTCTTTATTGGAGCTACAGCGCTCGTTATCAGAAACCCATCGTTATTCCCCGTAGGCCAAGGAGTATAGCGATGTGTTTCTTTTAACACACTGCCACGAGGGGTAATAAACGGGAGCTATAGCCCGAATAAAGACCAGGTCATAGGGTTTTAAAACGCACCACACGCTAATGCTGTATTATGTTATGGTTTTTAATGTGTTTTAATATTACGCACCGCAACAATCTATTGTCAAGGTGAAAAGATTGCTTCGCGATTTATCCACAGCGGTAACATCAATACCACTTCCTTGAAGAAATATTCTGAGCATACCTAGCAACCGTTGCACTTGAACCTTTTTCGTCGATGAGCTGTTCAAGACCCGTGCTGTTGGAATGAAAAGTCTTGCTGTTTAAAGAGAGTCTCGTCCCTCATCCCGGGCACACATTACGTTTCACCCGCCATCGTTTCAAGCTGCAGACAACACCATAGTCATGTGACTGAGCACTTTTCCAAATTTGGTCAAAAACTATTTCCCTCGGGAAATAGTTCAAAAATACCCTCTGACGTCACTCTTGTCGAATCAGTGGGGACTACACATATCTATTTTCTCGTCACGTGACGTATTAACAACACGCAACAAGGAATGAGCATCTGTCGTGTTATAAAAAAATATAGCAAATTGTTGCTTTACTCCGCGGACAACATCAGTACTTTTTAAGTTTCGCTTAGCCGGGGTTTTGATCTCCGAAAAAATATTCTGTTGACAAGTTCGACTTGTGCAACAATGTGCGACGTACCCTTAGTAAAATCTGTAACTATATCAGCGAAAACTACTGTGTAATGAAAGTAGTGAACTTAGAAAACGAGGCTAATACTCAAGGCATAAATTGTTCACCAGGGAATCGTTGATAACGCCTGCATGGCGATGGATAATGAAGGTACGTTTGAAATATTGATGAAGGGAATTACGGATGTCATTGCATAATGAAAATCGACTTGAATTACGGTCACTCAGAAAAAAGGCTAACAGCTGATGATGTGGGTAATTGGAATTTATGAAGGCTGTCAATCTAGACAGTAAATATAATTGAATGACACTCTGGATGATGCACCATCGGAAACGGGAAGTGCAAGCCGCCTTGGGATGCGTTACGTGACAGTTCATATAGAAGTAGAACGGAGGGGGAGAAACCGGGAGAGTGGGGAGAAAGACCTTCAACTGGGTTAAAACGCGTACATGAATACATGGATCACTTCAGAAATTAGGTAGACATGCAGGCAGATAGAGATATGTGGACAGAAGTACAGCAAGGCGACAGTTTGATTGGCGAATAGACAGACAGCCTCGCACATACAGAGTAGATAAGACGAGAGATTAATGTGCACACTCAACCTTGAAGGAGGAGGATGTACTCCGTGAGAAAGTTGAAATGCATTTACCAGTGATGAGTGGTCGCTTCAACACGTATGACATGTCACGGGTTCAAACTTAGTTTTACTGGAAATGACGGTGCATAGTATACTGAATGCTGGTTTATACACAACATGAAAGCTGCTTTTCTCGATCGACCGAGCGAGTGAATACATAACATCGACTATATGGCAAAGTGAACAACCTTGCACTACTTTCATCATCACTTTGACCCCGAATTCACCGTCGATGCTGCAGGGATTTTTTCGTTTGTTCGCTTGTTTGTTTTGTTTTTTGATTTTTTCAAAATAAGTCTCATGAAATGGAACATTTTTGACAAAGATGTTTCATTGTTGCTATAATGACCGTTTTAATCGAGAAATTCGGGAGAGTCTTCGAATTTACCCATACCGTGGCCATCAAAACCCGTTTCCATGGCAACACGTCCGATTAAATGTATAACGACCACTCTTGTAAGGCGGGGCGTTAAAAACACTTAACTGATGTGAAAAACCTCAGAAATTCATAGCAGCACTTGCAGAGAAACACCTTGATTGAATTATTTCGAAGAATTGGTGAGTAGTTTAAAACACTGCTCTGAAAAGGACGGACTACGAATTGCAGAAAGTGCACAAAGAAGATATCGACCCTTGCAACCTCACAGTATCCGTTTAACCTTTTCAATCCTTTACTTAGTAGAATCCAAATGTGTTTTAATGGAGTAGGTGGACCTCTACACTCACGACGTGGGGGGTAGATCAAGAATTGCTCTATGCGAGAAGAAATCCAGTTGGCGAGTACAAGGCAAATAGGAATGAGGAATGAAAGGATGAAAATATATCTCCGTTTTTGTGTGATTGAATTGAATTCAGTAAAACTGCCGATTCCTTTAACGTCCAGGCTTGTCACGGCTGCCGAGATAACATTGAGAATTGTTGAATGCCTTACGAGGTGATTTTTAGCGCGAGGGAGATAAGCTTTGAGAATGAGTATGACACTTCCGAAGATAAGCCGTGCTTTCTGAGATTAGAAACGATGAGGCTGCATTCACAAACATTGGGGGGGGGGGGGGCCTAGAGGAATCGCGATTGAAATCTTAAGTTTCTTTAGATCACCCCAATACCCTAAAAATTGAAATCCCACCCCCACTATTACATGGTCAAACATTTATTAAACCAACAATACTAATTTACAGTAAAAGTTTGATATTTTTTACAGTAATTTTACTCTTTGTATCAACTCCAATATCTTGTTTTGCACCCTATTATGTTGAAATATTGAGTATTCAGCTTATCAAAACAGCCTTCATAGATAGTTGCCTTGTGCACTTCTGTTAGTACTGGCAATTGCATTTCAACATTTGTAATATGTTAAAATGTCGATGTTGAAAATGTTGGGAAAACTATCGAGTTTAACATATACTAAACATTCACATTCTTGGTTTCTCTTTATTAACAATGTATTCGTTGCAAATTCTACCAATCAGATTTTTAAAACTGATTTCTAATCATTTATAGTCAGTCATAAGTATCTAGGCCTAGAATTGTTGATCAAACATCCATATTTCAGAAAGTTTGATTCTTATTCTCCTTTTCAAGACACTCTGTTGTTTCAATCATGTTTTATTTTTTCTCTTTTGTTTTGGTGAGGATTACGGCAGATTGCAGCTTCTGTGTAATAATTACATGTTCTGAACGAACATTCTACTCGCAAACCATGCTGCTATGCCACGTATCCAAGTTGTTGAACACTGCGTACAAAATATTTACTTAATTGATGACATGTGAAAGAGACAGAAGCTGCAAATTTTGATACATGTTTCTATATTTTCTGTCTGTCAAAAGTTTGTTTCACTCTCTCAAATAAGTATATGGCTTGTCAATAGTTGGTATTGTATATAGTCATAACTAGCTTGGATTGCAATTGAATTGTTATGAAAGCTTAATGGTGATGTTATTGCAAGCGAATACTTGATATTTCGAAACATGCTAAGGAGGACAATAAGAAACACAGGTTTATGAACAGAACAAAAGTGTGGAAAATGTGTCTTTAAATTCAATTGCCGACAAATGTTGCCAAGCAATATAGTTGGTGTTCTGGCGTGCTCTAGGAAGTAGTAACATGACCTGATATTGACCAACACAACAAAAATATCTTTAAAATATTACAGATACTCTCTTTTTAAAATGATTTTACATGACATTGTTTAACAGTGCTTCCTGCTTTTCTTCTTCCAAAATCAGCTTTTTTTCACAAAGCATGACTCAATATTTCACTAAGAGGTAATGCTTACATAGCAAAAACAAAGTACTTCACCGTTGTCATGGATATGTGAAGGCCCTGGTACAATGCTGATGCAGGTCTTTGTCAACAAACAGGGTACATGATTAGATGCATACAGAGCTGTGAGAACATGCTGTATACAGTGCTAAGTGCCACAGGTGTATAGCAAGTCCTGGGATGGTTACTCTCAATTTTTACAGTACCCGTAGTACATGACAGTGTACAGAACTTTCAATGTACGACAGTTGCTTGATAATTTCGCTTGTGTGCACGCATTAAAATCGCTGTAAGGGACAGGTCAGGGCCATAGACACCAATGGATTTCATGTTGCCTATATTAGGGCACACTGATCTTTATTTGATAGAAAATTGCTGACAAAAATCTTACATTTCAATCACTTATATACTGGGATAATATAAAAATGGCTGTTCTGTTACTATTATTGTCATTGTTTATATTATTTATTACCATTCCGTTTGCATAAACAGGAACAGTAGCTTTATTATCTTTGGTAATTTTGGCAATTTTTGTTCCGTGCATCAACTAGGTTCTTGTTGTACTCGTTTTAGCATGTTGAGCTGTCCAGTATTCAGCTTGCCAACACAGCCTGCGTATTTTTACTGTGCAATAATTAATCGTTGACAAATAGCTTTCAGTCTGTACTCCAATTCAATCATCAACAATGATATGTAGATATACAGGCATTGTTGAGAAGATGAATATTGTTTGTTTCAGCATTTTCAGGATGCTGTAGGATAATAGTAAGTAGTTGATACATGGAATGGACACATTGAAGAAAAATTATCAAGAGTTGCTGCTTTTATCCGTTGATACATGGTATATTTGTTGTTTTTCTTATGCAATAGTGGCATTCATATTATTTCTGTGGTTTTCTTCAAATAACAGTCATGAAATGCTAAAAATGATTCCAGAATTTGTTTAATTTTTATTAATATTAGAGATATTGGATGACATTGCATCGTCATTATTTTTTATTGAATTACCTACCAAACTGCGGAATCTGAAAATGTAAAAAAGTAGGGAACCAAAATATGTTCAGATCCCCCTTATACGCAATGCAAACTTTTCAAATCCCTCTCTACTACCCCAGAACCTTCAAATTCCCCCTCGAGAATTCCTCCAGCCCCCCCCCCCCTCAGTATTTGTGAATGCAGCCTAAGTACCAGACGATTTAGAGAAACAAAAAACGCCCATATTACTGCCCATCTCTTGATGACTGTCTGACCCAGAGGCAAATAAACAGTATATCAATTGGTTATTTGAAACACTCTCCTTAAATTTATTTGATGTAATTTATCGCTGTCGTCGGTAATATTTCATCGAAGCCCTTCTTTCAGTAACGATTAGAATATATTTTTAGGTTGTTTACCATGTCAAATTGGTGTTATCACACTTCTTTTTTTTCTCGGAACAGTGCATAAATATATCATCAGTACTCGTGTAGACAAAATTATCCACTTGTGACAAACGACCACCATCTGTTGTTTCAATCCAACGTGGTCTCATTAGCTGCATGTATCGTATTCTACTCTCACCATCTGCTTATACACATTATAAACTGTCGACATGTCATCGACTCCATCTCATCTCATTGATCTCAACTCATCGATCCCATCTCTAACTACTTGCAAAAGAAATGCCTGACGTAAAACCAGGATGAGAATGTTCTAGTTTCTGAGAGTTCAAATTATGATCATAGAAGCAACCTCGATATAAAACTACAGTTGAGTCTCCTTTAATATATTTTACTATGAATCTCTATTAATTAGCATTTTCAGTGAAGTATATAGCACATTTCAGTTCTCTACAATGGAGAGGTTAGGTACATTTGATAAAGCCCATGTAGCTGTCGTTCATCGCACGCCTTTTC
Organism: Ptychodera flava; assembly: GCF_041260155.1. Lineage (NCBI taxonomy): Eukaryota > Metazoa > Hemichordata > Enteropneusta > Ptychoderidae > Ptychodera > Ptychodera flava. Next base: position 35,955,249 of record NC_091946.1, on the reverse strand, counting down.
CTTTATTTCATATATTTCATTTTGACGATAGTGTATCTCATGTCACACGTTAATAATTTATAAAATAATTATGAAAACTATATATAGATCATTGTTTTATTTGTTACGTCTGATACAAAGAAGTGTTTCAAAGTAAAATAATTTCCTACAAATTTCATTCGACACTGTAAACCGGTAAGTAATTTATTAACCACTGCTGGCCGAAAGGATGCCTGAGTGGGAAGCTCTCAAAACATGTTATTCCGTGTTGCTATGTTTGGAAGAAGCGACGTAGAGATGTAACGATGGTTCAAGGCGGCCACGTTATCGGCTCAGTGGATTTGTAGATAACGTCGACTACTGTGACCCTAATGACTCGCTATATTCAATTATAATTTCCACAGAATAAATACTAAATATTTTATCACTGTACTCTCTCAGTTTTTCAGACGCCGTGCTGAAGTTAAGCAGATGAAAGTCGCTAACACAACAACAACCTGACCCAGTTTCAGTTGACATTGTCGTCACGGGTATTTACATGATATACGTAAGCCGAATTACGTCGCCATCTTGTGCCTGGATTATGCGCTTTCCTAGCTTCCATCTTGACAAAGGAGATGGTGCGTCGCAAGCGGTCACTGAAAGTAGGTGGTGTCGCGAGCGGTCATCGAAAAGTGTGCCAAGGAACCACCAGACATTCTGTCTGCGAATCACTTGACTGATATCAGCATCTCTCGAGAATTGACAGTGATCCGTTACTCTGTGACGTACTGTAGGTAAACGAAATATAATTGGGCAGTTAACAATAATTGCACGACCATGGAGACACATGATGACGACATCGACAATAATATTGAAAGTGACGAAGTCACTAATATTAAAAGACAATAGATTTAGGGTACTCATCACAAGTTCCAGGTTATGTTTCACACAAACCACATCTTTTCGAAAATAACAAACTTTGGTAAAAATTTACATCTGGCTTGTGTATTTGCAACCTGTGATAATCTTTCTTAAGAGGGGCGAGGGGGGAGGGTGCGTCCTGAACTGCGGTTGAGCGTATTGCACCAATACAACGGGTCTGTTGCTATGCACAACATATCCCAACATCTCTTTGGCATACCCTGAATTTTAAAATGGCGGCCGTGGTGATCACGGCCGAAAAAAGCTCATATAAACAAATGGACGTAACCAACACGATTGGAACTAAATTGGGATAATTGGATTGGCGCAATTTCTCAAAAATTTTAGAAATTTGTCTAATTTACACCATATTTACTTACCATCTTTAAAATTTTATTCAAAATTTACAGTGCTGTTGAAATGTTATGAGTAAGAATCAGTGCATGACTGTATCTAATGCAATATTGTTCAAAACATTTGAACAATATTCATATTTGAATGAAAATATGCGAGCTTGTCTGGAGTTTCTTCATTACTGAAACACTAGTAATAATCTCAGTTTGTCACTTTTCCTCGAACAAAATGAAGCTTTTCGATTGATTTAGAGTTAAGTCAGTCAGGGTCATTTAAAATGTGCCCTGACTCAATTTAATGTTTTTGAAGCCTTAAATTCACGAAAAAGTCAGGGGCATTTCATAAGTGCCCTGACTCAAAAGTCGTCAATTAGAGAAATTTTAAGCATATTGTCTCGTTTCTTTAGAACATTACACAAAATGAATTTTACACAAAAATGAACTTTTTTCATAAAAATGAATCCAATGAAAGAGTTATGCAAAAATCGTTGTATTTTCGTTGTTTTGTTCGATGAGAAAAATATTCCACGTTTTACACTATTTTATCATTTTGTAAAATTTCAGCTGTAAAAATTTGGATTTCGTTACATTTTCCTAATAATTACTCTCATCCAATTTTCCCAAAATAGTTCCAATCGTGTTAACCAAAGTTTATTTTGTAAAGTCTTTCAGTGATTTTAAAGATGCAAAACTTGTGAACTATGAACATGTATCTAATGTTGAATTTTATTGACATTTGTCAGACATTCATTGGCAATTTTTTGGAAGAGGCAAGTTTATCATCAAGCAAGTCGCGCAGCCCGCCAACGGGACGACCCTGCCCTTTAAAATCATGGTAGTCACGTCTCTCTTCATGGCACCCTTCTCTATATTGACACGTCACGTTTCTCTACTGTCAGTGACTATGGTCTTACCCACGACTCAAATTACAATCCCACCGAGTTTACAACGAACGAGAGTATTCCCATAACTCTATTGGTGGTTAGACATATAAATGACGGTGATAAAACTCAAACTCGCGATGAACTTATGGCGATTTTTGACATTTTTCAACTTGCTTTCAGACTAACTCCATTAATTTGTGTGAATTTTACTTTTACATTATCTCCGGCATAATGATAATTTCATTTTTTTCATAAAGCACAGCTCCTCTCAAACGAAACAGAGTTTACAAACCGGCTAGTTATCTGAGAAGAGCCTGAATGTCACCAATATCAAGGAGCTTTCAGACCTTTAAGTCATCTATCTGTCAACTTCGCTAGCCTGACTTAGAGTCTAGGATGTTTATTCGGACAGGGAAACTGCAGCATGCCGATCTAACCACGGTGTGCGGACCAGACGATGGCCGTCAGTTTGGAGACTCGAACAACGGTATTAGTTTGACCGACACATCACGTGGCATTCCAGTGCTTAATGAAAGCATTTGACTGATTTTGATAGATTTAACCCTCAAATATTTTCGATTATTTTCTATTATGTGCATTTACAAAAATATTTCTGGAGATATTTTCATATTTGCATGAAAATTAGGCCGAAGTAATTAAAATGTTCTGTTTTTCGTCCCCGCGCGCGTAGGTTTTTGGAAATTTTCATAAAACAAACACAGTGTATAGTTTATTATGGCTTTAAAAAGCTTAGCTTTTCTGCCTATAAATCTTTGTTTGCAAATCATGTAAAATTACTTAAAATGCCTGCAGTCTTTCTCGATGTCATGTTGAAGTGTAAATCATAGATGTGAAAAATAAGTTCCTCCCTTGATTCGTGACTGGACACAAATGTTACGTGCAAACGACAATGTTAAAATAAAACTTGCGATTGTGTGTGTTTTTCATCCGTTTACTTGAGTGGACGCAAAACAAAGAGTTTACCTACTGTGGCCTTACTGTTGATTACGACAAAGGAGGTCTGTTCAGGATCTCCATCGTTCAATTTGCAAACATGTTAAAAAATGATAATGCACTGCACAGGGCATTATTTTACATTTCTAAAGCTGTAGTCGATTTCAGATAAAGCTGATAAAACGCTGCCTGTTTATCACATGCATAATACACTGTCAAGGACTTAGATGTGGAAAAACTGACAGTCGAATGAGTCCAAGTCAATATCGAGATTGTATCTCCTCTATTGTGAAATAAGGTTACCTTCTAATATTTGGTGCAATTAGTCATTCATGATATACATTGTATTCGTTACATACACACATAAATACATACATACATACATACATATATACAAAAAATATACATACATACATACATACATACATACATACATACATACATACATACATACATACATACATACAAAAAATATACATACATACATACATACATACATACATACATACATACATACATACAAACAATAATACATACATACATACATACATACATACATACATACATACATACATACATACATACATACATACATACATACATGATTGAGCATGTATACATAAAGTTCTTTTCTTGGTGATAAATTTCAGGTCAATTATTATTATATCGTATCATAAGCTGTAGCAATGTCAACAGACGGATGATCCCTTGAATGACAGGGATTGACATTTTGATCCGTTGAGTGACAGATATAGACTTGGAGACTTAAAAATCCTTGTAAGTTCTCCTATTATATATAAAGTCGCCTGACTGGGACTTAAGTGGATTTAACTGCACTGTAGAACACGGGCGGTCGTGTCAGTTTTTCGTCTACGGAAGTAAATTGTGCGACGACCGGGAAACTGTACTCGTTTATCGTCCGTTGTACTTGATTGTAGTTTGACACTTGGAAACATATGACCAATTCTAAATGTTTTGAAAAGTGTACCTAAAATGTTGTCATAAACACATCTCCTACCTCTACGCATCGCGACATGGAATTGCCATTACTGCTGATCACGTGATCATATACACATATACATTCAGGTCGAGTGAAGCAGAATGCGCTTCGAAGACGGATATTCAGAATGTCAATTTTCTGTTTCAAAACTGTTCTGGTCTACCGCTTTGAGTACTCATTTTAAAGCTCCTTGGTAAAGTGTTCACTGTCTTACTTTTTCAAATATCGCACATTTTATTTTTCCCATAGAGTTAACATAGGGATGGCAGCCATTTTGAATTTCAATTTCGGTAAACATTGTTTCTCTAGTATCAAACTTTACGAGGTGACCCCGACTTTCATTTTGAATTTGTAAGAGAATACTTGAAAGTTTCATTAATGAAAGTTTTAGCAAAAGCTTATCAGTCTTTCACTGTCACTTTCACTCAAACTAGCTAATGGACAACAGATTGAAAACATATACTCAGACGAATCTCTACATTTGACGTCACAGTGAAATGACAGCAGTGTTCTCCAAAGCTTAGAAAACAGAGGGATGGCCAATTTACAAAACAATGCTTAATTTGCATATTCTTTTTGTTGAGGAAATATATTCTTTGTACAGTTATTAACATATGAAAAGATTGCTCCAAAAACAGAAGGGTGGCCCGCCCCTACCCCCACCCCCTTGACCTGTTGAGAACCCTGGACAGGTAATCTGGGGTTGCTGTTGTTTATCAGCAAGGCAGGAAACTACGAATCTTTTGCCAGTATTTTGTTCATGATCAATTTCTAGATGCATCATTTGATGAGACAATGAAAAGGTCAGTAACATTCCATCATCTAATTGTTGAAAGAACTCGTACTGAGAAATGCCAGCAACAGACAAACGTTCAAACTTACGCATGCGCACGGTGATTTCCTAGTCAAGGTTGCTGCGCTTTTTGCTCCGGAGCTTTTTCTCCCCACTGAAAATGAAATTGCTTTACCTACAAAATTAATTTCACGATATGCATTGCGATTTTAACGCGCTGAAAAACAAGACAGGGTCTGACCCCTTCTCTGAACGGAGGAATGTCATGTGCCATTTTTCATGATCGACGACCCTACAGAAAAATTCAATGAAGAATTTGAAGAACACACTGCCTTGAACCCACCAATATAAAATGGCTCTCATCTACGTTAATGCTACAGGGAGTAATGAAGTGTTTATTTCTTAAAATGTGGAATGTTGTAAATGTGCTGTATTCCTTGTGTATTTTGAAATGACTAGTGAGTTAAGGAGCTTCAGTATATCAGGAGAATGTAGACGGGGTTGGCAGACGTCAGTAGTTTTTCCCTCTTCTTAGCAACTCCGTGAACGTAGAATTCGCATCAGGAACGGACAGACGGACTCTTTTTTAAATTTCAATACTTTTTTGTTCAAGTACTTGTGGGGGCTCATTCTGCATCTCATAGAGTAGAAAAATTTTCACCGACTTATATTTTTGAAATCGAAAATTTTGTCTTTCCCATAGAGTTAAGACAGGGGTGGCAGCCTCTTGTAATTTCAAGTGTCAGTAAATATTGGCTATTATATCATACCAGTATATTGATGGCGCAAATACAGCGATCTGATTGGTCGAGACGCGAAAAGAACCGTGGTATATTGGCGATATATAATGGCTGGCATACGCACGAGCTCTCAACTTGAGCAAAACTCCGTTTATGACGTTCCACACCAGAATTTCAATATACTGTTATGATATAATAGTAACAAAGCACACACAGCGACGGTATATATGCACGAGCGATAGCGAGTGCATATATGAAGTGAACTGGTCAAAATCTCGTGGTATACCGTCGCTGGGTGTGCTTTATTGCTTAAATATGTTACTCTAGTAGTACGGAATTTTGAAAGGTGACTCCTCATTTTTATTCTTGATTTCGAAATGGAATGTATGAAATTCCCCTCGAGGAAAGTTTGGGCAAAAGTTTTTTTTCAATTTTGAGGCGCGTCATACCTTAAGAGAATCAATACGTCTTCGTGTATTATTCTGCAAGGATATCTCTGCTAATAGCTTTAAATATCAACCATATTACCCCATCATTAATGCATCTTATCTGATATTTCATGACATTATTGAATCAGCCGAAAAGCGACGATACCAGATGGATGCCCTGCGGTCTTCAGAGATTGTTTGCCAAGACTACAATCTGACAAATAAAATCCATCGGAACGTTTTACTACCAGCAATTATAGGAGTCCTCGCTCTTGGCAACTTGTGTTTAAGGTCGTACGTACCTCGAAAGTAAAAGCCTTAAACTTTTGCTCAAACTCTCTGTAACGAAACTTTCAATCATTATCTTACCACATCTCGAATGAAAATCGGGGGGGGGGAGGGGGTCACCTTCACGTGCAAAGTTTGTGACTAGAGAAATTTATTGCCTAACATTTACCGATATTTGAAATTCAGAATGGCCACCATCGCCCAAGTCTGTGGGAAAAATAAAGTTTGTGATTTTCGAAAATTTTCTTACTCTAAAAGCTTTAAAATGAGCCCCCCATAAGTAGTATCAAGTAGTATCAGCAAGAAATTATAAAAGTATATATATATAACATGATTGGAACTAAATTGGGATAATTGGATTGGCAGAATTTCTCAAGAATTTTAGAAATTTCTCTAATTGTACACCATATTTGCTCACCATCTTTATAATTTTATACACAATTTACGATGCTGTTGAAATCTTATGAGTAAGATATCTAATGCAATACTGTTCAAAACATATGAACAATATTCACATTTGAATGAAAATATGAGAATTTGTCTGTAGTTTCTTCATTACTGAAACACTAGTAATAATGTCAGTTTGTCACTTTTCCTCGACCAAAATGAAGCTTTTCGATTGATTTACAGTTAAGTCAGTCAGGGTCTTTAGCCTTCTTTTAAATGTGCCCTGACTCAATTTAATGTTTATGAAGCCTTAAATTCATGAAAAAGTCAGGGACATTTCAAAAGTGCCCTGACTCACAATTCGTCAATTAGAGAAATTTTAAGCATTTTGTCTCGTTTCTTCAGTACATTTACACAAAAATGAACTTATTTTCATGAAAATGAATCCGATGAAAGAGGTATGCAATAATCGTTGTGTTTTCGTTGTTTTGTCCGATGAGAACAATATTTCAAATTTTACACTATTCTATCATTTTGTAAAATTTCAGCTGTAAAAATTTCGATTTCGTTACATTTTCCTAATAATTACTATCATCCAATTTTCCCAAATTAGTTCCAATCGTGTTATATATTATATATATATATATATATATATATATATATATATATATATATATATATATATATATATATATATATATATATATATATATATATATTATATATAAATATGAGAGAGAGAATCTGACTCACGATCGAGATCGCAGTGACTCTTGAAACCTGACTTGCGGATTTAAGATAGCCACGTATATCTGGTTACATACTTTAATGTTTGTGTGTGTGTGTTACATTATCTATATGTGTTATTTTTTGTATCTCAATGTCCCTCTACCCGTCTCGTTGTCTAAAAACAATTTTCCAGTTTCATTGCGATACGAGGTACAGGTATGCCGTTGTTGAGATTTACAATTTCTTTAATATTTAAAAGGCCATGACGCGAATCGATAAAAACCGTCAGTTTTTATTATGCTTTAACGCTCTTTTTGCCATTAACTGCAAAATTGCCCATTTCCGTTGGTCATGAGCTGACTAGCAAAGCGAAGATACAACCCTCGCTTTGAGCAGACCATATCCGATTCGGGGGGGGGGGGGTTGTCTATATATAGACTCGATGCGGGCACAGAGTGCAGTTGAGCCGGATATATTTCCTGCCTCTAGAATGATAAAATCTTCTTGCTCGTAAGTTTCACAGGGTAATAGATATTTTATATTTTCAGTAACTGCCCGGTCGTTTTTACAAACGTCGATATTTGATACGCACACAGAATATTTTTGCGCAGTTAACAGGATGTCGCAAGTCTGGTATACTTTGAAGTTTCGAGTCGCTGCTATCTTGAAAGACGCACGTGATTGTAATTTTCCTGGCAGTAGAAAGGGTAGGTGTTGCCTCGTTACTACGGGAAAAACACAGTGCCACCAACGCTACCATCATCATCATCATCATCATCATCATTATCACCAACATCATCATCATCATCTAATTGGCAAATATTGTGAACTGTGAACCGCATTCATGATATAGAATGAGTGTTCCTATAGGATTTAGATGGAAGGCGAGAACATTGACGCCATGTGCAGCAAAGCAATAGCCCTGAGTGTTGATTATCAGATCAATGGCAATCAGCGATGATGGGTTAATACGCCAAGCATCTAATTACTTCCGCTATTCACAGATGATATCTTCCTGACACTATCAGCCTCCGCTGGAAGTACTCGGTGCGTGTGATTCCATCGCTCCTTTCATTCCACGGCTTAGTAATTTGAAAATTCAACCAATCAATCCATCTGGTTAGGCTTGATCGACTAAGCGGGCAAAGTAAACGAGGAAGTGATGTCAACAATTCGGCCGAGCGATCGTCTTTAAAATTTCAGTTTTATCTTTCCACACAATTGACATCCAGCGCGAGTCCTCTAGTATTTCACATTGATCAGGGACTTGTAATATAATAATACGGCTGTGGTTACGAATATACTGAAATGCTTAAGTATTGTAAGAACGTTAAAGAAATGTGAAAGGTGAATCTATAACATCTTCCGGAAAAACATGAATTTCAGACGTAAACGTTTGCTCAAATTCTCCTCAAAAACTTCAGCTATTCTCTTTCAAAACCGAGAATAAAAATAAGGGGTTACCGTGTACATTTGATAGCAGAGAAACAAATAACCAAAAATGTACCGTTATTTGGATTTAAAATGGCCGCCATTCCCTCTGTTTACTCCATGGCGAAAGTATTTTTTTACAAAAATAAAGATATTTAAATTTTACTCACTCAAAGGCCTTAAAAATGAGCACACAGGAATGGTAGATCAAGGTATTGTCATATCTAAGCTTAGAATCCGAGTATTTGTTCCCAAGGCGCATCCGTTTGGTAACATTTTTAAAACACCTTTTTTTAATGCCAACGGTCGATATTTGACGTGGCGACTGCGCATGGATCGCGAGATATCGATAAAAATATGTCCTCAAAAAAGTAAAAGTTTGAATTACGGTGGCCCACCTAAATTCAGCTTCCGAACATCGAACGTTCGGCACTGGGGCAATTGTCAACTAAGCTATGGAGTACGAGTCTACGCTGACGCTGCTGTACGCCACAGTCATGTCCCGTGGGAGAAAGTCGAGTCTTACTGACTCGGCAAAAAAACGAAGAACAAAGTTTGCTGATTCCACCAGAATTCCATCAGAATTCGCATAGATGACTAGCACGGTTACGTTTGGTTGATACATAGCGGCTGCCGCGTGGTATGCAGACGCATACCACCTGGCGACCGCTATGTATCGAACCACGCGTAACTGTGTGGCAGACGACAAAATGTAGTCATCAGAGGCGGCTGATATTTTACACGTAGAAACTTATATCTATGTGGTATTGGTTAAAAATCTAATACAACTGATCGAGAATAATGAAAACAACAAAAACTAAGGAGAAGTTTTGAAAAATTACCTGAGGTAAAGGCATAATGATGTATATAAAGTCTTCGCAGTGGGAGGTAAATTAATTGCGTCATTCGAACGCTTATGGACTCCCTAGAATATCGTTCAGCAGCACAACAACAAACCTTCGGGGGATTTCGGGTAATAATCAGAAACTTTGGGATGTAAAAATACGCTCGGGAAATGACATGTTCTTATCGATATCTCGCGATCCATGCGCAGTCGCCACGTCAAATATCGACCGTTCATTGGCATTAAAAAAATGTGTTTTAAAAATGTTACCAGGTGGGAGTGCCACTTTAAGGTAGTACGCGCCTCAAAAGTGAAAGACTTAAACTTTAGCTCAAACCTTTTTCAGGGAATTTTTTAACTATTCTCTCACCAAATCAACTATGAAAATCGGGGGTCACCGTGCAAAGTTTGGAACTAGCGAAGCAAATTACCAAACATTTTCTGCTGATGTGCAGTGGCTCGGAAGGTTATATCTGATTGGTCGATTGTCACTATTCACAGCAACTTGGGGAATCTATTCGTATTATTTTTGTGATAACGGTAAGATTCAGTCACCCAATTGGATATAAGATTCCGAGACGCTGCACATCAGCCCAACATTTTGTGATGTTTGAGATTCAAAATGGCCGCTATCCCCGTGTTCAATTCTATGGGGAAAATCAATTTTCGATTTTCGAAAAATTAAGACTTTCAAAGTTTTTCTTTCTCCAAGATCTTTACAATGAGCCCCCACAAGTGGAAGACCAGAAAAGAATTGTAGAAATGTGAGAGTCCGAATATCTGTCCCCGAGGCGCGTTCTACCTTAAAGCAGAGTACATCTAAGCAACATTTATTCCCGAGACATGATCACAACGCCAGGTTGTACCTTGATCACAACGCCACCATTTTATACTGATCTGATTTAGACTCACTTGTAAGGGATGCACCATTAGGGAATGGGGCAACCTTACAACGATCTAGTTGTCGGATTTCTTATAAAGGGACAAAGTCGGCCATTTTTCAAGAATTTCGTTTGATACGAGATATTAAATAATGTATTGTTTGATATGTTGAAAGATACTAAAATGATGGGTGACAATGCATATGTTTGACCCCCGTTTTAGACACGATACATGAAACCATCGCGAAAATGAATTAATGGTCATGACCATTAATTCATTTTTGCGATAGTTTCATTTAATTTGTCTAAAAAGGGTATATCCATTTGCTATGAGAAACTCTCACTGTTGTTTTCGATGGTTGATAAATTCACTGTTTTTTTGATAGAAGCAAGACGTATTGCTAGTGCGTAACATGGCGAGAACTGAAAGGGGATTATACTGAGCCAAAGTGCCCGGCGGATGTGACCAGGAGCTGATAGTTTCTTGCCTTGAATACATTCGGTTATGTGTCGTTTTTGTGACTAGGATGGGAGATGTCTCAGTCCCAGCTCGGCAAAACCAGCTAAGCCGACTTTCTCCAACTTACAGAAAATACAAGTCTCCTCATTCTGCTATGATTCTCTCGATGTGACACATCTGACACATTATCGACATCACTCACAGACGATCCAAATGCCAGACAACCACCGACAAGGACGAGACGCACGCTTCCGTTGACCCAGAGATGTTCGACGGGTTCAGCGGAACGATGGCTCTGTAGCTGTATGCATTTCACTGTTGCCTTCTTTGGAAGTTTTGTAAAGGGCAAAGTCACTAAAACGTTGCCTACGTCAACAAAAGTGTTTTTCTACTCCTCAGAATCTGAGAATCAACTATTGTTTCTGCTTCTACTTACTGAAAGTACGTCGAAAGGCGCGTATAGTCTGCACACTTTTAAAAGCAGGATAGTTTCATCATATCAATTTCTAACTTCTTCATTTTAGCAACAAGCAGACTCAAAAAGTCTGCAGTCTGCTTATAAGCAATCGAGGGCTCACATTTCTTCAAATCTCTAGTTTGCAAAACCATTAGCAACTGATGCGTACTTTGTCCCGGCTTAGATCTACCAGAATTCAACAAAATCGTAGGAGTGTAATTCTTCAGACATCTATGAAAGGCTACCTAAATTAAGCAGATTTCCATCATGGAGAACCTTTGACCCACTGTTTTACACCTAGGGAGCTTTCAGTAATTACAGGGGGTGAGCCGGGACAATTTCGCGAACACCTGTACCGTAAAATGTGACCCTCCCCCCTATCCTCCTGTCTAAAATGTGACCCTCCCCCTTGTCCGACATTCTAAAACTTGACCCTCCCCCCAACCACTGCGGTATTCTCCCCAGGAATAACTAAAACAGTATCCGCTAATTTACATAACAATTGGTTCAATTGTTATGTTAGGGACAAATTACAGAGGGGAGGGCTGGTGTTTTTGGAGGGACAGTCACAATTTATCACGCAAGAATTTTTGAAGAGATATGGTATTTCATACATTTTAGGGAGGGTCACCATATTTTGTGCAACTATAAGAAGGCAAGATGTAGCTGATTTAGTGCTTCATCCAAAAATATCAAATCATAATACATGGAGTCTATAATTAGGCAAATTATTGACAATTTACCCCCGCAAAACATGCTATATCTGTATTATATATATGTTTTATAATGTATTTAAATGCTCTTTGCTTGAATTGGGAAGTAAAATGTGCATTTGTGTACAAGAAATTGATTTCTGAATTTCATCTAAAAAGTTGGTTCACTATCCATGGTGTCTATGATGAAATTATGAATAGTTTTTTCCAATAAAAAATAGGTAAATTTTTGCATTTGTGTACTCTTGATTATTGATATCAATTTTCTTGATTAGACTAGAATGGTTACAAGTCTATGGTTGTGTAAGAAATTTGATTTTGGAATTTCACTGAAATGTCGATTCACTATGCATTGGGGTCTATGATGAAACTATGAATAATTTTTTTTCAATACAAAATTAGATAAATCTGTGCATTTATGTATGCTTGATTATTCAAATTATTGTTCTTGATTAGACTAGAGTGGTTACAAGTCTATGGTTGTGCAAGAAATCTGATTTTGGAATTTCACCAAAATGTCAATTCACTATGCATGGCGGTCTATAAGTGTGTGCGTATTTTGTTGGTGATTTCCTATTCAGGAAATATCACATGGACAATCAAAGTTTTGGCCATAATATCAGCTTCTGTCAAAAGTCACTCTCCCCCAAGATACGTTTATAAAAAGTGACCCCCCCCCTTAAACTGTTTTCTAAAAAGTGACCCTCTCCCTAATTCCCCCGGCCCACCCCCTGTAATTACTGAAGGCTCCCTTACCCCTATCAGTCTTACTCGGTTTCTCCTCGTTACAAAACACAAATACTGCCAACGTATCTGACATGTAATCATTAGTTTTAGTTTCAGACACAAATACCTTTTTTTTCGAAATAATACAATGGCGGTAAAATGTCATCGATGACTATCGTGTCATGTTGTCAGGTGACCGGTTTCGCTTGTAGAGACAAAAATAATTTGAACCAAACAAGGGCTTGTTGCCAAAGCAACGTGTTGTGTGAGTACCCCTGGCACAAATACAATAGCGTCCTCATTAACACGTCGTTTGGATGGAGAAGATAATCGTACGAATCACTCAGCTCGGTTTGAATATTTTAATTTGTTACCATGGTAACCGGGGCGCTCCGCTAATAAGTTAGCAAAGGTCTTTCGAAAATCGATACGCCGTTCCTATTTTTACACAGAGTTCATATGGAATTGTATTTATCGATTCATTGGTGGAGTAATTAGTTGTCATCAACATCTGTGTCCTTCCGAGATCAACTCTGCCATTCTCTCGCAACACGAATATTTACGTGCGTGAATGATTCCCATGTGTCGGGATGGATTTCAAAATACGTCTGGAATTCGTTGATCCCAGCTTGCACGGTCATTCTCTCTCCTCAGCCACTGATCTCTCATCATTTTACGAAGTATTTTCTCCGTTCATCCCTGTGAGGAAGTATAACGCATTATGTAGCCTCTGAAATTGCCTCAACTACCTCCTTGTTCCCTGGTCGACATGGCATGATTTTAATAGACTTAAAACATTAATACACGCTGCCGTTCTGCTTCGGCAGCGTGTATTATTATCTCAATTTGTCTCTTTGTGTTCATGGTAAACGTGACTGCCCCTCCTTCTCCCTCTCTCTCCTTCTAAATATGACTTCTGTCAGTCAATCTTTGCAAGGCTTAGAAAATCAACTTTGAATGCACTTGCTCAGCATACTCTAATTCTCCTACGAGTTTGACGTCTTCATTCTTCAATTATTGTTTCGTTCCTCTTTGTCGCCACACCCTCCTCCCCCTTCCTTACTGCAACACCATCCCCTCCCTTTCTCTCTCTCCCCCTCTTTCTCTCTCCACTCTCATCCTCTCTCCACCTCTCTCCCCCCCCCCTTCCTCAAACCGGGTACAGCTGGTATACATTTTCCATCCCGCATAAACTTTGAACTTTTGTAAGGATCTGTGTTACATGCGCGAAGTATTTCACTTTACGTCACTTGGAACTAGGCCACAGCCTTTCCATTACATCAACGGTATTATTGCACAAGCTATTTATGTTCTTTTCAATTCTATGGCCGTCTCTTATCGCGATTTAATTATCATGGCATACGGATGAAATCATGGGAAATTTACATTCACCGAAATGAAAGAAGATAGACTTCTGATACCAGCAATTATGACTTACAAGAATCCGCACTGAAAACACATCGCCATAGCGACCAATTTGCCTCATATCGATTTTGCAAAGTCTGTGTTATCGCGAATGCGAGTATTGATATGTCAAAAGAAATGGGCAACCTCATTTTACGAACCCAGCGATGACTTGCCTTAGAATATGCTTGAAGAGATTTTCCGCGCTGAATTATTCTTTATTTTATGCTATCTGCATCATGTCAATTTGGAATCATCGCTTTGTGACTGACGGAACGCGACGGAACTTCAAAGCACCATCGGCTGCGTTGTCGTGCAATTTTCTCTCCAGGTTATCTCGTTCCATTCAGCGACTTCATGGCGTCTCTGCGCATCCAGTTAAGTTCGTTATTATTCTGGTCGACAGGACACTCAATTGCAACGCAGATCAGCTTGCCGATACTTCCTCCTGGTAAATACAGCTAAATAAACCTCCAGGTTTAAATTCAATAGAGGTATGTCTTGAGGGAGAAAAAAACCGGAATCATGGCTAAACAAACCCCCTGTTGCTGTAATACTATTGGCATTGCCGGGATTTTTTTTGACATGCCGTATACGGAAAAAATACGAACGCGGATACTAGTACTGTAGAAGCCGCAAGACGGAAATGATGAGGAATTATGCATCATTATACGCAGTTATTTGAGATAGAGTCGATAAACGTGAATTTTACATGGATTATACCTTTTAATGGACTAATACCTGCAACGTTTAATGATTTTTTAATGTCAGCTACAGTTTCTTGTTCTATTCCCAAAATGTTGAGATATACAGCGTTCGGTTTGTCAAGTCAGCCTGCACATGCGTAAGCTGCATTGTTATTGTCGACAAGTGAATTCAGGTCCGAAAAAGAACTCGCGTGCAAACAATAACAGTACATTTTACGTACAGACGTTGTCATGATGGTGACAAGCTAAACAATTGACTTACACAACAAAAATATTGAAAAGTTATTCAACAGTTTGGTCGTTCCAGCCCATACGAGGAATTAAATATGTCGGTAAAGTACGTACATATCTGAAATAGTTATTATCCAATTCGCAGGTAAAGTCATTTCAACAGTTTCTTTCGCGTATCTGAATATAGCTGTTGTCGCGATATTAAATTTTCAGTTCAAAAGCTGGGGCAGTCTAGGAATTTAATGGACTTTGTCAGAACTACATATTCATCAATGGTCGCACACGAACAAAAATAATCAAAGTGCTTTAAACGTAGAGGCTCTAAAGCCTTTACGGCAAGCTTTGCAGTACACTTCAATCTGCTGGTTAATACTCGATACAAACGGTGTAATGCAGTTATCTTGGTAGTACAAATCAGAAGCTCAATCATAATAAGTTCATCCCTTACATTGACTGGCAGTAGCCATCATTGATAGCTCAGGGATATCAATGGTTATTATGTCACTGATGCATTATGGGTATGATTTCTCTCCAGGTAATATGGATTGGATATAGATATGGATTTCACTAATCGGCCACAAGCTTAAGAATCATTCATCAATCGAGGGATCATTAATCTGTGATTAGTATTATTGATCGACCAGCGGGTATCGGTGACAGATATCATTGATCAATTATATTGGAGATGGGTATCACTCATCGGCAGATGAATTGTTGTCCTGTGATGAAAATGCTTGATAGGTAACTATATTATACTTGATCGGGTACAGGTATATATTCGCTCGGTGATTGCTATCACTAATCAGCTATTGGTTTCACTGATTGGTCATGATTAAAATCATTAATAGGCAAGAGTATTAGTGATCGGTCGTAGGTAGCATCACCTACAGTCATTTTGCTACTTACTATGGTATAATTGATTGGCCATGAGTGTCAGACTGCGTTGTCATTGATCGACCATCGTATCACTGATAAGCAATAGGTACGTTTGATAGAATCTTAAAAAGAACTTTGGTATATCAATATGATTCTTCTTAATATTTTTTCCATGAGCACACTTTCTGTGTGTATTATGTGAGATCCGAAGATGAGTGTTCATTCAAAGTCTAGATAAATGAATGAAATATAATTGAGTGATTGAATAAATACATGGAGAACATGCACAATGAAGGAAACGTCACTTGAAATTGACTGTAGGTCCAATCATTGGTGACACTCGCCAATTACTAAGAGGATCCGGATATTGTTTGGTCAATTTTGCCTTTCTCAGGTATTTTTCAGTGAACTTTGTGCGTCTTTGTCCAGCATCCAGCGTTATTGACATCTCGGCGCACATTAATATACACTTATGTCGTCATCACTTAGTTGGTGCGTACTTGGCGAGTACGTCAGCCACTTTTAAGAGACAGTCGCCCTTACCGAGACTGACATGTGAAGACCAGACATTCAATTTACCTTCATGAATAAACCATTCACCTGTACTGTCATCGACCGCTGATAGCGGTCAACGCCGAGTAACATGATACATTCTCGTCTTGGTGAATTGTCATATTATTATTATTATTATTAACGCAGCTATGTGAAGATTGATATTTAAGAGATTGAAAAAATAAACACAGTCTAGTTAAGATGCCATACTTCTAGCTGATGACGTGAGACATAAATCAGAGAAATTAATCTCTAGAGAAATTTTACAGTGATAAGTCGACATCAGCCTGGAGGAATGCCATTAGAAACCCACAAGATTGACTTCAGGAGAAATTTCACTGTCATAAGTCGATATCTCTGTGGAGGAATGCTGTCAATTTCATTGAAAGAAATTCACAATATTTCTTTTGTAATATTTTTGTACACTTAGTACTGGCAATACGAGAGCCAGTTTGAAGATTTCAACACGCGAATGGTGTAAAGGAGACATGTAGAAAAGCTTGTGTGAGGACGATGACGTACCGGGTAATTCGCGATTTCGAGTGTTGCCCGCAGCGTGAACTGATCACTCTGCGCGAGAAAAATAAATTGGTCTGCACCTATTAGAATCAAAGCCCTGATTCACTGAAGCATTCTGAGAATTGAACGATGCATCAGATATCGAGGCGCCAAAAGCGTAAAAGTCAGGATTCTGATCTAATTCATCTCCAGTCATACACTTCACGCTGTCCTTCACACTATAGTCGATGTCTCTGGGTTACAAGATTGCATTTCTGTGATAGAACAAGCACTGATACTGAAAATCCAAATACATACAGCAGATATATACAGACAATAACCAACATTTTACGGTCAAAATAACTGTCAAATATAAAAATACGGTGTGTACAAATACATACATACATTTGACACATACATACATACATACATACACATACATACATACAT
This sequence comes from Ptychodera flava, assembly GCF_041260155.1. Classification (NCBI taxonomy): domain Eukaryota; kingdom Metazoa; phylum Hemichordata; class Enteropneusta; family Ptychoderidae; genus Ptychodera; species Ptychodera flava. The sequence goes on along the minus strand of NC_091946.1, from coordinate 35,937,581 downwards.
ACATCATACATACATACATCACATACATACATACATACATACATACATACATACATACATACATACATACATACATACAAAAAATATCCATACATACACATATACATACTTGTTATGTACAACGACCGTTTATAGGCTTCCCCTCTGTGACACGTTACAGCGTGTTGAAACGGGAAGTGTCTACTTTTGAGTTTTATTGTAAATGATAGCCATATTGTTATGGAGAAGGAACTCGAGGTCGCAGGCATCAACATGTAGACACAATAAGACACGGTGCAATTACTCATTGTTCACGTTTGTACACAAGGCCTGTGCTACCTTAGAGCACGACCATGGCGGAGAATACGTCACTTTGCGTTCTCTATTAAACCACTATCTAGTAATGAGGTGCCGTTCACTTCTACGGATGCCACTAGACCACATTTCTCCCCGGCCATGAATATCATCCAATGCACACAAGTCAGCTTTGCAACACAATTGACATTCATCATAATGTCGCTCGTTTGAACCGGGAAACATGACACGCTTGAATACTGAATGTCATACGGCCATCTGCCAAAATAGCTGAAACCAGAAACCGTTTCTTTTTTAATCACTTTATTACAAAAGCGGGTTTCACAACGTGATGTAAATATCTTCCATCAATCGAATCGGACAAGACGGTGATTGATAAACTTAATCGGGCTCAAGATGCAACTTAACAGAAATATTTGAACAGTATCGCAACCAAAGTTTGTCTGTCACATGTAGCCGCTTGATTTCCCCTGTCATTTTGTCCCCTGCGAGAAGTATCCGCACACTGATAGTTGTAGTCTGTTCGATGTAACATTTCGTCCTGAATTTTCACTCTCTAAAGCGTGACGAAATACCAGGTATTTGAAGTTGAATTTGCCATCATATGCATACAATTGATGATGCACAGTGAATTAAGTCTTAAATATTCACCTGCCGACTACTGAGACACATGTAAAAAATACAAGACCAGATTGACAGAAATAACAAAAAACCTTAACGGCTGATACGATATTTTCATGACCTCAACATTACCTAACAATATAATCAGGTATTTTATGGACATCTGGTATTAAAACTTCATACAAACTTTACCTTGAAATACATTCATGTAGCATTTGCAAATCAGTTCAGAATTCGATGAACTTTTTCGTCGGCTTTCAAAAATGTCCATTCAAAGTGGTTGATTCACATCATCAGAAACACCCGGATGTGTGAGGCCATGAAAATGGACGATTTGACAACATATCAGCGAATTAAAAACACCCAACATGAACCTACTAAATATTCCTGACAAGTCACATTCAATGGGGCATCAAGATTGTACACTCACAACTTTTGATAATGATAGTGCATGCGGAAGTTTAAATTAAATGGTCAGGTATGTGATCTCCGTTAACAACACCCACCTATTCATTTCCAATCTCTGCCAGTCTTTTGTGTCTGTCAGTAGTTAAAACACATGTGCTATAATTTCCGTCTATAGAAATGAATTACTTTATATCTTTTGTGTTCAATATCAGAAAACGGTGACTTTTTATTGATATTATTATTTTCTCATTTGACCCAAATTTAGAAACTAATCTGCAAAAATACCAAAGAAAATAAATTGAAATATGAGAGTGGGTGTCGAACTGTGAAACGGCTACTATAAATGGTACTTACGGTGTTCAATTATTAGGATACGAAAATGAATCATTATTCAAGGTGTGCGCCTTTCAGATAAAACTTTCTACATTTGCATCTTATCGGAAAAATTCGGAAATTCAGCTGAACGGAGAAATAATCCTCGTTAAACTTTGTAGTTGTAAATATATGGGGACAATGCCTATATACAGGTATTTTCGCAGGAAAACATCATTTCAAGAAATTGATTGGTTGTCACGGTTACTTATCAATACCTGTTGACTACACGCACGAGTCGTTTTGTAACTGACATTGTTGTGAGTCAATTTCTGGTTTGTGCATTTAACCTGCATGTAGTGTCTGCGTAACGACTTCCCTAATGAATATTCATGAGTGTGGTAAATTCTCTTCATCCTTTGTGAAACAAATGTGTTAAATAAAATATCGCTGTCCCTGTTTTTTTGTAAAAAAAGGAGTACAGGAAAGATATCTGCTTCTTAACCAAAATTGATCCGAAATCTATCTTTCCTGGGATCACATCCCATATAGTATTTCTATTTCACACGATGGTGACCCAATTAGCAATATATGGGGTACGATACACTGAAAATCAATAGCATACCGCTTCTTAAAATCAGTCACTTACCCAATTTAAATTGTTACAGTACAACATAAGTGCCAAAAACTGAGCTTCTCGGAAGTGTAATATATTCCTCGTCACAACGACGTTGCGACTCAACAAAATTTTCTCTGTCTGGTCATTACGACATTGCTACATAACTGAAACTTCGAAAAGTCGTGTAATGTGAAATACGATATTGTATGTTTATCAAATGCCTTAAATATCCTCAGAAATAATTGATTTTGCCTCTAAATTACAACGTTTTTATATTTGTTGTCCGAAAAAATGACTGCAGACATCAAACGTCGTAATGGTTTTACATTACACAAGCATAAAGTGAGGCTTCAATTATCTAACATCGGTACACTGTATTCTTTGTTTGTAAAACCTCAAATAGCATGGAGTCGTGACTGATACAAATGTTCAGAAGTGATGGTAGCGAAACGATCACTTGGTCATCACAATGTTCTGAAAACGAAGTCTCTCCAACACGTGTTCAATTTCACATTAGAAATCATCGCTGGGATTCGAATGTTCACAGAATATGCTGTGCCATGAATGTGCAACTCGAGTGATTGTCTCTTCGCGTCGCGAAACCATTGCCCGCGTTAACTGTTTCGATACTGGTCTGAGAAACGGCACCTACCTTCCTGACAGCGCCTTGCAAACCCTCACACACAAGATGTGTGGCTTCAGCGACTTTATTCCCGCTGAAATGAATTTTCTGTACTGTTGTTCGTTGGTAAATGGCATAGGTCCCAATTTGGCTGTGTCCATGACGTCATGTAACACACTGTATCAACATCATAAGCACACAGCTCGATGATTTATTGCTGCCAGGATGTACCATGGAGCTTCAATGCTGTACTACTATCCGCAATAACATGTGAAATTGTTTCACCGCACCATGCAGCACGCTCGCAATGTCATAGCAACGTAGAACGCGCGTTCCGTAAAGCTCAGATTATGAACAAATATATGGCTTCTTTCCAAACAGGTTCCGTAATGAAATGAGGTTTTGAAATGGAAACACGAGGCAACAGCGACAACAAAGTCAGACTACAATATTTACATTTAAATGGACAATCGACTTTGTTTTGAATATTATTTGACTCGGTACACGTATGTGCGTATGACTTACATAACATGAACTAAATGAGAGTTTATTCTGCCATACAAAAACAGACCTTGTAAATCAACAGTATTGGTGACCCTTTAACAGACAGCAGGCGTTGAATCTGAAAATAGCACTTTTGAATTGAAATAATAAAAGTTAGAAGTGACGGCTCTTGTACAAACCACTATAGAGTCTGACATACAGCGATATTTCAGTGCGCTTAAAAACCACCTGTTCGATTCTCACCGTAGACATAGAGGCTCCTGGGACATAAGCTTTAATCTATAGGTCAACTACGTCGCAATGGACTTGGCACGTTCATAGGCGTCTCCGTTCAGCAGTTCAGTAACAGCAGTGTCCCGCTGAAGTTCCCCCACATCGTTACCGATACCAATGTCAGCAACTCTGTCGGCCATTTTGTCGAGCTCCATGTCGTCACGTGCCTTCTGTCCCTCCTCCTCCTCCTCTTCTTCTTCCTCCTCTCGGATCCGGTCTTCTCTTATCGCTCCCAGCCTCGGTGCGCTTCTGGTGCGATCCAGCGGAGGGCGGAATTTCGACGTCCCATTCAGGATTCTACGTTGTGGCAGTGCTGGTTTGTACGGGTCTTTCCTCTGGCCCATGTCTCTCCGTTCACGATCTCTTCGCTCTCTTTTGAAGTCAACAAAGGAGATCCTAAAAACTTGGTATAAACACAGCGCCATGGCCTTTGCCTTCTCGGTCTTATTGCAAAGAACAGCATGACACCGTAACTCTACGGCCTTTCTCTTCAACTCATGTCGATAAACCCAGGCGAATATTTTCTGGTTGTTGCGATCAGCCACGCAATACGACATTCGATGTAACAAGTAAAACTGAGCCGCCGGTCCCTTACTCAGTCTTTCAACAAAGTCCAGCCTCAACCCCCGAGGCGTGATCGTTATTTTCACTTTCCTTGAATGTTTACCTTGCTTCGACTTCTGCCAAATTTTGGACACTGGCTCGTCGCAACAGCCTTCCCCTTTCGACTGTAGGGTCGGAGCATTGCCCAGGTAGTTAACCACGTACGTCGGGTCCTCTCCCATGATCGTTAGTTGCTGCTTTTTGCGTTTAAATATGTTTATCATGGCTGTTGTCTTTTTTGGTACCGCTATAACAAGCCTCGCTGCTACCGTGTCTTTTTTAAGCAACGCGTCAGTTCTATTGTGAATAGACTGCGGCAACTGATTCTTAATAGCGCGACTGCTGACGTTGCTCACTGGACCGCGGTATACGTATAGTTAGTTCCTCTCCGAGCGGCCCCGTGGATCCCCGAATCAGCCCAGTCACGATTCTGTATCCGCTCCGATCATGTTATATCCGTGTCCGATCAGACGCTTCATGATGACCGGTGACCGTCACTTAACTTGGTTCCGCGATAGAGCAATCGTTGGCGAGGTTGACGCTGGCTCGC